>NW_010551489.1:39843-40600 GCF_000687285.1 Phaethon lepturus
TTACTCTCAGGCGGTGGGTTTGACATGGTACCCTTCAATCTCCAGTGGCAGCAGCTCAAGCAGACATCCACAGACTTTAGGGATCCCGACTTACTCCCCAAATGACCTCACCAAGATCCCTCACTACCTACAAGGAAGAGATGGTTAACTTTGGACTGGGAAGGTCTTGCAGGCAGCAGACTCTCAAGGGAGGCTGGATTAGGGAATTAATGTAGACTGAACCAAGGAGGAAGGGCTCGTTTAGTTCTTTCTTAGAGCCTCGCTACGCTTAACTTAGTTCCTAAAAATAATTAAAAAAAAAAAGTTTCTGCACCTTTGTTCATTATGTTTGATAGCTACACTCTTGGACTGACAGTATTAGTCATCCAAAAAGAACTTTGCGTATGAAGTGTCGATATATTTGTATTACAATACAAAATGAAAGATGTACCCATATATAACTCAATTTTTTTTATACACACACACACACATTTGTAAACATACATATATTCCATTTATAAACTATCATGGACTCCTTTCTTTGCAGAGACAGTACTTTTGAAATTAAAGAAAAAAGATAAATGTAATAATGAAATCTCGGAGTGAAGGATTACAAGCTCAGCCACCAACACTTACTGGCCTATCTGGGGACTTTATTACAGAGTGTCATTTTAAATAAGGAGTCCTGAATAACAAAACCAAACCACCCAGGTGCCCACCACCACCCCCCCAGCAGTTCAGAATAACTCTGCTAGACTTGAAAATTACTCTTCTGCTG
>NW_010551489.1:40632-41773 GCF_000687285.1 Phaethon lepturus
CCCTCATGCAAAAGTCTCAGCAACACACTTCATTTACAGCCCTAATGAATTTTCAGAGGAACACTAGATCATATAAACGTCCATGTTTGTGAAAGCTCAGCTTTCCCAAATACCGTATGACAAGAAAATGTTGCACTCCCAAACTTACCTTCAGTCTGCAGTTCTAGGGAGTTTTTTTGGTTGGTTGTTTATGTTGTTTGGTTTTGGGTTTTTTATTAGTTCATAGATATAATTTAATCTCAGACTGGCTAACTGACAACTTTCATAATATTTAAAGTAAAACTGCAGGTGACAATCAGAGACCCGCATTATTATCTGATGCTGCGCATACATCCTTCTATGTGAGGAACACCGATTATCACAAAGCCCAAGTATTAAAAAGTCATAAATTATCTCTTTACCTACAGAAAAAGGAGTTTGATCCAGGAGACTACACTTTCTTAAAATATCATCTTAGATCCTTTTCACGTTCTGACGATTTGGGGCATTCGCTGAATATACAATTCATAGTTTGAAGATTTCTCTATTGGATGAAAATATTTCTTAAACAATTAAAATTCTCATATGACATGGCTTCTTGTGCTGGAGTTTCAAGACTACACATTATAAACCTCATAATGAAACTGAGTTAAATTCTGAATCTCCACTGTAATTTTTATAATTAAACTATTAATTTAAAAAAAAATATGGCCACATTTTTCAATTTATAATATATACTTCCTTTTACTCTCTCACTCCATATCTGATTCTCCTTTAAGACACCTAACTTCAATTTACATGGAATCTAGCAGATTTTTCCCCCTCTTTATCAAGGCTTTTTTGACATTATGTTTTTCCTACCTAACACAACAGTCTTTTGGTAGGAGGGAGAAACTCTAACAACTTCACAGTTGCTTAAATCTTGGAACTTCCTGATATGGGCAACAAATAGGTGGATAGGAATCAGAAAATTCTTTTCAAATAAGAGAAACTGGAAACTAACACGTACTCAAGACTTGGAGGTTTTAGAATATCAAGAAAAAGCAAGAGAAAAATAGAAATTCAGCAATTTTAAAATTATTGAGAGTTGTGCGTTAAAAACACTAACATATTTCAGAATTTTGTGTTTAAGAAAAGGCAGGAGTCAGCTCCTTCCCACGAC
>NW_010551489.1:41804-43579 GCF_000687285.1 Phaethon lepturus
CCTTTCCTTGTGATGGGGCAGCACAGTGTGTTTTCCCGAGTGACGTGATGGGGAGAGCAAAGAAAGGAGGTGAACGACTGAGCACTAATTTAACACTGAATAAAAGAGATTATCAAATAAAATTAAACTCTGAGTATTAAACCGTCTTTGTGCACCTCAGAAAACACGAGCTGCCCTGTTCTTTTACGGCTCAGTGATACTTTCACCCGTTTTGTTTTTCACTCTCTTGGCCCATTAGTTCACATGCATTTTTCAGGCTCAGATCAAGGCTCTTCCAGAAGGGAACGTGCCGTCTTCCACACAAAGTCCTGGAAGGTGCAAGCCTTTCCTGCGGCGGCCAGGCGGGGCGGCAGCAGCTGGCAGCGCCGGGTCGCTCACCAGAGCCCCGTGCACCCCGGCTGTCGTCTCCCACCCAGCGCTGCAACAGGACTTCTCACCACCGCCACGGCAGGGCAGGGGTTTCCAAAAGCCTGTTTTCCCCTTTTGGCTACCCTTTCCCCAAGGCACAAGAATTCACGCGAGGGGCAAATGATGCAAAAATCTGCCACCGCACATACAAGAGGCGGGTCCAAGAGCTGCCCGGGACTCTGCTGAGGGACAAGTTACACCACATTAAGCAACATAAAATGCAACTAATTGAACTGCACAGCACAAGGAACAGGGGAGAGCCTGTTTGCCCTCCCATCCGTGGGCCAAGCAGAGGTGGTGCCGGCAGCCACAGAACAAAACGCAGAGCACGCCTTAAGCTACCTGTGCAGGAAGGCAACGCTCGAGGCCTCTTCCTGGGACAAACAGAGGCAATGCGATGGGGAAATGCAGAAACAGACACAGTGGCAACAGAGCGAAGGCAGAGGAACAGAAACGCCAGAAATCGTCATTTAATGCAAAAGCACAAACAGGTCTGAAATCCTTCCAAACCTCTTCAGCGATGATGCACGCTTTTGCAAACAAAAGTAGCTCTTAACATACTTTCTGCTTGAAATTAAGATGGGATGGAAATTAAGATGGCAGATGGGCAAGTCACACACACGAGCGGTATGTTAGCTACTGTGCAGAACATCTGCATTTATCTATGGTGCCTTGAAATCAGAAATCTAGTCAAGAAAATAACTGTTTTCAGCAATCAGATGAGCTATAAAGCTATTATAAATCCATATGGCTTAGGTCTCTGCTACTCTTTAAAATTCTTCAGGAACAAGAATACCTTTACTGAATTCCTCTTGCACAAGAGAGCAAGACAAAAAGTCAAGCACGTGCAAAAATGGGGGTTCCCTTTGGAGGGGATGGGCAACAGAACTCCATTCAGGATTGTCTCTGACTAGCGTAACCCACCAAGGAAGGGAAAGAATAAATAAGACTTATGTTTCAAATACTTACATCCCTGTACTTCATATCTTTGCATCTTAATAATTTTCAGCTTACTCAGTGCCCTTTACAGATATTTGTTCAGAATTTTTAAAATGTCAGCCATAAAAACGAAGCTAGTAAGGGAAAGTAAAACTTTATCATTCATTAGAAGCTGCCAGCAACTCTAGAAGTCTGCTACACGCCGGCAGCCTGCCCAAGAAAGAGACGCTTGTTCTTGCCCCGCACATAACGCCCCACGTAACCTTTAAAACTCTGTCGGATGCATAAAATAGCATTGATCCCAGAGCACCGAGAAACAAGGCCCTGCAAATACGAGAGCTAAGCCACAGATGTCCCGTCAAGGACAAATCTCGTCTTGTGCGCCCAGCCCGAGCCCAGAGCGGCGGTGAGGGGCGCAGCCGGGACGG
>NW_010551490.1:0-15400 GCF_000687285.1 Phaethon lepturus
ATGCCCCATCCCTGGAAACATTTAAGGTCAGAATGGACTGGGCTCTGAACAACCTTATCTAGTTGAAGATGTCCCTTTAAAGGCCTCTTCCATCCCAAACTATTCTATGACTCTATGATTCTGTATGAAAATAAAAGCAGAATCTTAACAGCTTGATACATGTATAGGTTTTGTGTGGCAAGGTTTTAGTAGCAGTGGGTGTTGCAGGGATGGCTTCTGCGAGAAGTTGCTAGAAGCTTCCCCTGTGTCCGATAGAGCCAATGCCAGCTGGCTCCAAGACGGACCTGCTATTGGCCGAAGCCGAGCCAATCAGCAATGGTCGCAGTGTCTCTGTGATAACATGTTTAAGAAGGGGAGAAAAAAAAACCGGCACGCAGCAGTTGCAGCCAGAGAGAGGAGTGAGAAGATGTGAAAACAACTCTGCAGACACCAAGGTTGGGGAAGAAGGAAGGGGAGGACGTGCTCCAGGCACCAGAGCAGAGATTCCCCTGCAGCCTGTGATGAAGACGATGGTGAGACAGGCTGTCCTCCTGCAGCCCATGGATGTCCACGGTGTAGCAGATATCCACCTGCAGCCCTTGGAGGACCCCATGCCGGAGCAGGTGGATGCCCGAAGGAGTCTGTGACCCCGTGGAAAGCCCACACTGGAGTGGGGTCCTGGCAGGACCTGTGGACCCATGGGGAGAAGAGCCCATGTTGGAGCAGGTTTGCTGGCAGGACTTGTGACCCTGCAGGGGACCCACATTGGACCAGTCTATTCCTGAAGGACTGCACCCCATGGAAGGGACCCAGGCTGGAGTAGTTTGTGAAGAACTGGAGCCTGTGGGAAGGACTCATGTTGGGGAAGTTTGTGGAGAACAGTCTCCCATGGGAGGGACTCCATGCTGGAACAGGGGAAGAATGTGAGGAGTCGTCCCCCTGAGGAGGAAGGAGCAGCAGATAACAGCGTGTGATGAACTGACCGCAACCCCCATTCCCTGTCCCCCTGTGCCACTCAGGGGGGAGGAGGTAGAGAAATCATAGGTGGAAGTAGGGGTGGTGGAAGGTGTTTTAAGATTTGGTCTTATTTCTTATTATCCTGCTCTGATTTTGATTGGCAATAAATTAAACTAATTTCCCCAACTTGAGTCTGTTTTGCCCATGACGATAACTGCTGAATGATGTCTCCCTGTCCTTATCTCAACCCATAAGTTTCTCATTATATTTTTCTCTCCCCTTTCCAGCTGAGGAAGGGGAGTGATAGAGCAGCTTTGGTGGGCACCTGGCGTCTAGCCAAGGTCAACCCCATGATGATCTCTAAAATGTCAGTTGTGTAATAGATTACATATTTTCATTAATGAAGATGGATAACAAGTTTTTTTATAACTCATGGGATAAAACCATTCTTGTGTGAGGATTGCCTGATATTATACTAGAGTTTATTTAGGATTTTGTTGTGAAAAATATGTGCAAGGACTTGAGTACAGATTTTTCTTTAAAAAAGTGTAAACATTTCACTAACATATGTTTGTATTTTTTTATTTGGATTTTAACATTTTTTAAAATTTCCCTGGTAAAGCCATGCCAACAGTGATAGAAGAGACAAACACGAGTGGACTGGGTCTGAGTGGTTGACCTGTTTGATGAGAATATAGGTTCTTACAATAAAATTCAGATATAATGAATTGAAAACAAGATATAATGAATTGAAAGCAAAATATAATGAATTGAAATTTGAAAAATAAATATAATGAATTGAAAAGAAATGGTGGCTTTTCTACATCAGGTGACAGTCGTGTCTCAAGATACTAATGAGTTAACACATTCATCAGGATTTTAAGAAATGTAGACTTTTTAAAGGTAGATAACAGGAGTTATGTAACACAAGGTTAGTCATGCTATATTAAAATCAATAGGTAATAAGCAAACTGTTAAACTGTTAATCTAAAATAAATTATCCCAGTTTTGTTTTTTTTGCTTATGTATTTCTTTACATCCATATTTAGGCTTTTTTAGCACATTATGAGTGGATTGTTGGTGACCAGCCAGGGTTGCAGTATGTTAATTACTATGTTCTTCTTTTTCATCTGTTGACTAGTTTTAATGAGGAACTATCCTAAAATATAAAATCTGGGCAAGACTGCCCCGTGGGTTTGTGTGGAGACTGATGACCCCTGCAAGCCTGTGTCATCTTTGCATGCAGTGCAAACACAGAGCAATGCAGCACACTCGCTTTGTGAGTATCCAGATTGGCTCATTACTTACATCTTTGTGGCATAGGGTCTAGGTGTCAAAAGAGTCTGTCAACAGAGCAGAGGAGCTACATCTGTTATTTCCTACTCTCTCTATCCCCTGCAACCAGGGAGAAATCCCCTTGCAGGTTGGTGCAGCCTGAGTGGCGCTCCTTTGGGTCTCTTACTGTGGGGAACCAAGATCCTGCCGGCGCTTCGAGAGCAACAAACCCAACTTCTGCAGTAAAATAACCTAGAAAAACCTCTGTAAGTGTATTTCGGTGCTGAGACTAGAATGTGAGTCTTCCCAGGTGTCTTTTAAATTCATTGGAACAGAGAGACTCTTCCAGAGGGCAGCTTCCATCATGCAGGTTTCCTGCTCTAGCAACACGAGAGGATTTTTCTGTTGTGAGTGCCCAGCTGGCTCATTTAATGAGAAAGGCAGGAGTCTTAGGGCTGGTCTGCATTTGAGATACAACAAGAAATACAGATGAGAGAAGTCTTCTCTGGTTCTTTCTCTTGAATTTTTGTACAGTGTCCTCCATATGAATAGTCATTATCGCTGCACTCTAATTGGTAAATCATATATACAGGTATGGGTCTCTATATATTTACATGCAGGCTTTACAGTGTGATCACAAATATCAACTATATTAATAAGCTTCAAAAGGTAAAGCATGACAGCTGAGCTGCTAGTGAAACTAAAGAGGAATCTCTGCGGTAGCATTTCTTAGCGCTCATTAGGAGTATTGACACCTGGGCCATTGCTGAAGTAGTACTGGAGAAGGTGGCTTCAGTCCTGTTGGCTTGGGAATAATTGTTTCTGTGACATCTGGTGTAGAAGAACTGAAATAATCAAAGCTGAAAAACACAAAAAACCTTTAACTGTGTCCTAATATGGTTAATATTAGTCACAAGTCACAAGGCACTTTTACAACTAATGCAGTGTTTCAAAATAGTGTGTGGGACCTTTGTCACGCAAATGCAGTAATGGAAAAATAAGTCTGAAAGCTGAAGTGACTGGAGAAAAAAAAAGGCACCCAGAAGCCTACTGGATTAAAATGAAATAGGCTATGTGTTGGAGGAGAACAAAATATTCGGACATCCTGGGTGTTCATTTTGTGCATTAAGTTGCATGGTGTTTTTTCTGAATCCTTAATTAGCCAGGTCTAGGTGATGTTTCAAGTTGCTTAGTAGGGCAGTTTTTGTACCTTTTTCAAAGTTTGTGTAAAATAAGTAATAGAAATAATACAAGGAAAGTTTGTAATGGAGTTGTGCATGTTCTCTGTGCTGGTTTTCAGTACTTGATGTTTTAGGCTGTAATATAACTCTAGATTTCCGTACACAAATGTAACAGACAGTAATATCCCTTTCCTCTCACATTTTCATGCTAAATAGTGTTTATGTCCACAGCACATATAAAACAGTATCAGTGTATTTTCTCTTAGGTCATCAGGTAAAGAAAGATACAAGAGCAGTAAATATCCACATGACAGTAGTCTTCAATTGGTTAGATAAGATCAAGTCTCCACATTAATCCTATGTAAACTGCAAAAGAGGCAAAATCTAATAATTTGTCCCTAATTTGCTTTTCAGAAAAGAGCATGGTCAGCAACATGGCCAATTTTACTGCTACAGATAAAATATAAGAAAGAAGAACATATAATACAGACTGGTATACTGTTGCTGTCTGGTGATGAGAGATGTGCATGTTCTCAGTGCCAGGAGTAGAGACACACAAATAAAACTTGAACTTACATTTATTTTGATTTGGAAGATATATGAGGAAATGTTAACTGATCCTTTTGTTATTTCAGGCAGAAAACTAAAATGTGCAAAAATTGATAAAACAGGGAATAACTTGAAATGAACTAAAATCCATATGAACCACACCTCTTCTGTTTCTGCTATCTTTACCACACAGTTATCTCTCCCTCTTGTCGAACTGTTGGATTCATGCCTTCCAAATCCTTTCTTCTCTAATGGTTGGGACATACTAACTGCCATTTAATTTAATTCAGCCACAAGAGGACAGGGAAAATTAAGTAAAGTCCTGGGTCCACTGAAGGCAATACCAAACTTCTACTGACTTCTTGGAAAAAAAAAAAGCATAATTAATTATTTATGTTCTTTTATATAAATAATATTTATCACTGTTTCTTAAGGCCTCTTTCAGTTCTCCACATGATAACTGTAATGATACCAAGCACTCACACTCCATAATCTCAGGGGAGTAAAGGGGATGAGCATTAAATGCAGGAAATATACCACCTCCTTGTGCTAGGTGCATAGGAAAGGGTGTAGCAACCCCCAGATGGGTCCTCTGTCTGCTGTGCAGCCACTCTTCATCCAGACAGCTGGTAAGGGAGCCAGGGACAAGCTGTGGTGTCCATGTCTCCTGCTTCTCAACCATAAGAAGTTCTGCAATTAGTACTGTAAAGATGCATGAGTGAGCAGAATAAATGGAGGTCTTGTGCAGAGCACAGTCTGGATATTTAACATGAGGCATGTTAAAAAAAGTAAGACAACCTCTTTATTTTTAATGTGTTTATTCCAGAAATAGAAGTCAGATAGTAGCCGGTCAGACCATAAAGGATTTCCCAGAATGATCATGATTATGAGTTGTTGGGGGGTTTTTTCTTCTATTTAGCAGTGAAAATTATGACATTTTAATGTCCAGAAAACATGTGGGTGACCCAGGAATGTATATTATTTGTTCTGGGCATCAGATAGGGAAGAAAAAACTGTATTTGGCAGGTTGATTTATAAAAAAAATGGCAGTTGTTTATTGCTGCTTCTGGGGCTGGGAACATTAGAGCAAGTTCCAGGCAGATGGACTAAAGTGACAGAGTCATTTGGACAGGTGATAAATCATCCAGAGTAATTTCAAAATTGTACTTCTGGAAATACTGCCTGGTAGAGAATTGAGTAAGTGCTACTCCACATCCAGCAGTCTTTCAGAAAACTCCCTGCAGCCTGTTTTCATTGCTTATGGCCTGTCTCTGCAGGGCAAGGATTGGGTAGGCAAATAGTTTTCACAGCTCTGTAAAACCACGGCTTCTCCTTGCTTCTCTCCTGCCCTTTTCCCTTCCTTGAGTGATGCGCACACCCTGTAGGCACACAACAGTTATGTATCTGGAAAAGTATTCAGAGATAAAACCATAACTGGCTTGAGGGACAGGGTTGCTCAGGAGCTCCTTGTATTTTATTTTCACTGCCTCATTAGGATTAAGAGAGGCTGGTAAACAAAGAGGTCTGCTGTTGTCCCCACAAAGATGGTTCGAGATGCCACGACACTCTCTGTGTAAAGGGCTCAGCTTACGTGCCCGATCACGGCCTGTGGGCAAACCTAGTCATCTGGAAAAAAGTGGCAAATAACAAATGTCCTGGCATTATTACCATATTAGACTATGTCAGAAGAGGTGGATTGGGAATGGGCAGCCTGCAGCCCTGATGGCAGCAGGTTGGTGCTCCTCCCAGCACTCACCACCTTTTTACTTGGGGACGTGCTTCAGTGCTGCTGATTTTTCCATCCTTGTTGACCACGTGTGAGATGCCATTGCTCAGTTATCTCATGATGGCACTACCCAAACAGCATGCAGTCTCACTGAGCTCATTTCTGTGCATGCCGAGTTGTTTTTTGCATATTTTTTTTGCATATACTGGTTATAATTGCTCTCTTCCCTCCCACCACCTCTGCGTTTTTCATCATTCTCTTCCTGGGTTATTAACTCTACCATGTGCAAACTAGTCCTTTTGCAACATTCTAAGCACCCAGTGCTTATCTGGTTTTGCCAAACTCAATGATAAAAATAACTCTCCACTTCATTGTCAATCTGCAATTACATAAATATTGTTCTTCCTATTCAGTCTCCATCACAGCAGTGTCCCAGAGATGCAAACTGCAGCACTAAGAGCACACAGGATAAACATTTCCAGGATTTGGCCTTCTGGAAACAAAGGATTTCTGTAACTTATGACTGAGTTAGTAAAAGTGGGATGATTGAAATATCATTGCAAATTTGCAAACTCTTCCAGTTTTATTATAGGCCTTACAGTATTGCTTTTCTCTCTAAGTCCCAGTTTGTGGAGTTGTGTGAATTTGTAAACATCTCAGATTTATTACTATTTTCTCTTCTTACAGCTATTTTTAGCCTCCCACCAATTTCTGAGGGATGTTTGATAGGCATGCAAAATGTGAACAACCCAAAGCATATTTTTAAATGAATTTCAAGTTTTATGGGGTTGCCTAAATCACAATTATATTTTCTTGGAGTTGCCACAATGTGGTAGTTGAAATACCAACCTTTTAATGGCAGCCATTGGATACAATCACTCTGAAAAAAGGATGGACAGTTACTTTCTCTAAATTTGAGAATGTTTTCTGGATGTCTTTTGGATGTAATGTTCATGTTCTCTGTGGGACTGTATGAAAAAAAAGAAAAAAGAGGATATGGCACAGGGATGGGGTATAGAAAAATTAGAACATTTGGAATGGATGGACTGAAAATGTACTGCAGGGATACTCTGGGGAACAAGAATAAGAGAAAGCACAGAAACCAGAAGGAAATTCTGTTCTACTTACTGAAAGTAAATCCTTTTCCTCCAGTTATTTAGTAACAGAAGAGTCTGCCTTTAAAAATGCAAGGGAGTCAAAAACCTCAACACCAATTATATTTCTTATAATCCACAAAGAGAAAGTAAGGATATGTTTTCCTTCTCAAAAATACCCCACATGATTCTGCTTTACCAGTCTGTCTTTTGTTTTAAATGTGAGCTATATATAGAAAGCAGAAAAGGAAAATGTCAGCTGTACAAAATAAGGGCTAGACAGAAACAGACTGACAGAGAAGGAAAGCAGTAGAGTGCAACCTGTATTGTAGAGGAACACATTCAAAGGACAACAGGAAAAATATCCATCTTTTAACAGCAATGTAAAGCGAATGGAAGATAAAACTATTAAATGTCCCAAAGGAGATGTCCCAAAGTTTTCCTTCTGTTCAAGGAAGAATAAAAAAAACAGGCATACATGGGATGATTGAGGCTTTCAATGAAGAAGAGTATGTTTGCTTCAAGTTCTTAGACTCAAGGTTTGCTTCACTATGTGTCCTCTTCAGTGGGTGCCAATTGTTTGGCTGTTACATATGAGTTATGCTTTTCCTCAGTAGCCAGTTTGATTCCAGCTGGGCTGTGGAGTCAGCTTCGGTGTCAGCAGGCAGAGAAAGCAGAAACAGGGAGACTGGAAAAAGACTATGTGGGGGCAAGCATATACTAAATCCACTCAGAAGCCAACAGGTGAATGTGGCCTGTTCGTAAGAAAATGTGAAACAAAAGATGTTTTTGCTTTGCACAGTTGACAAACTTGAGCATTGCTCAGTATTGCGCAGGCGGGAGAAACAGGCTGTACCCGTGATCTCCATACAGTGCTGACCACCCTCAGTAGAACAGTTTCTGTGGGGTCAGGCATCTTGCAGTTTAAAAGGACAGTATTTCATAGAGACAGATCCTCAAAGAGAAAAGTGGAAGACAAAATGAAATCCCCATGTGCAGCCCCTGAGTCACAATAATCTTATGAAACTAAAAAGAAGAAATTATTAAGCTTGAAAAGAAGAGGCACTGTTATACATCTTGGAAAAAGCAAGGGTTATCATTATACAGGAGAGAAGAGAAAACCAAGCCACTGACCATGGCATTGAATCATAGTCTGTGATGTCAAGGAAGAGGTAATGCTAGCAGCAGCCTGCACTGACTACTGTGCTGTGGGAGTGCTTTAATTGCTCGTATGGTTGTAACAGGTACAGTCTGGAGATGGGAGTGACAGTAAAAGGCAGCATGAAGTGTTCTTGAGAACAGACAAAATTTTGTCACTTTTGCTTTTGTAAATAATAAGCCATAAGAAAGCATAATAAGAAGATGACTAATGAATTAATCTATGTGACTGCAACCTAAATTACTGAGCCTTTCAGCAAAGTGGTCTAAGGGTAGGATATCACCCAAAAAAGCTCACTGATGGTCGCCAAACCTGTAAGGCCCTTTGCAGAACACAGCATGGATTAGCTCTGTGGAACAATGTGCAGTTGAATTCTTTGACATACATTTGCATCTGTAGCAAAAGGTTGCAGACAATCCAACAGACAAACCCCTGGCAGTAAATCACTGAAAGATTGCAAGGAATGAGTGCACAGAAGGTTATTCCTGGTACCAAGTGCAGGCTGGAATGAAATACTGCTCTGAAGGAGATCTGGCAATAGCGTTAGCTAGCAGAAATGTCTAATACTAAATCAAAATACATGAGAGGACAGAGGTATTCCGGGGACAAATAAGGAGGTATACTGTCTACCAGAACATGAATGGCCATTGAAGGCATACACAGAAACAGCAGTAATTGTGCAAAAGATATACTTGTACAGTGTAAAGGTAAACTTGTATAGTGTTCAACAATAGATCACTCAAGACCCATCAGCCTCATAAAATCTGCATACAATGATAATGTCCTGGTTTCAGCCAGGATAGAGTTGGTTTTCTTCACAGAAGCTAGTGTGAGACTATGTTTTGGATTTGGGATGAGAAACTGTTGATAATGTGCTGATGTTTTAGGTTGTTGCTGAGCAGTCAAGGACAGTCCAGCTTCTTGTGCTGGCCTGCTAGCAAGGAGGCTGGGGGTGCACGGGGAGCTGGGAGGGGACACAGCCGGGACAGCTGACCCAGGCTGGCCAAAGAGATATTCCCTACCATACGACGTCATGCCCAGTACATAAACTGGGGTTGGCCGGGGGGCGGAAAACGCTGCTCGGGGATGGGCTGTTGATCTCGGGGTGGTGAGCAATTGCTGTATTGGGCATCACTTGTTCTTGTACATTCCTTTATTGTTGTTATCTTTGTTGTTTCTTTCTCTCTTTCTGTCCTATTAAACTGTGTTTATCTCAACCCACGAGGTTTTTTTCCTAATTCTCTCCCCCGTCCCACTGGGGGAGGGGGAGTGAGTGAGCGGCTGCGTGGTGCTTAGTTGCCGGCTGGGGCTAAACCACGACAAATGTGCAGACCAGACTTCTGAGGATAGACAATAGATGGTCAAGTGTGATGACTCCAATTTCAGCAAGAGCTGCAGTAGGGAAACGAAGCCAGCCTTTGCAAAGTGCAACCTGGTGGTTATTCTGTACTTAGAAAATGGGGCAATATATTCTGCAGCAAAGCTTAAGAGCAATTTGAGAACAAGACATCTTCATCAGATCATCTAGAAAACAATAGAAAGCCAGTGCTAAGACAGCCAAGAAAGTAAAGGCAAAGAGACAAGTACAGATCCATATCTGGAAATGCTGGGCCTTCACTGTACACCCTCAGCAAGAATAAACCTAACGTGGTGATTGCTAAACATGGTGATTGCTAGGCTGAGGGCAACCTTGTGCCGTGGCCCAACAGAGATGCTGGACAAGGCTGGTTAGGTAGGCAGCTCGCTGCACAAATGGATCAGGAAAAGAGCACACAAGAGCACCTCTGTGCTCAGCAGTTGAATGGCGTGAAAAGTCACAAAATTAATGTGTGGGAGAGTGTGAGGCCAGAGGAAGGGCATCGTATTGGGCTGACCAGAGGCTCAGTGCACTTCTCTTAGTGACGTGCTAGAAAAAGTGCAAGAGTGATACAAAAGAAAAAAAAATTGGGGGTAGTGGTGGTGGTGATGTAGGAATATTCATTTAGCATGAAAAGAAATTACATTATATTGTTATTTTTCAGTGGAGTTGGAAAGCTTACTTGGCTTACCACATCTTTGTGTAGTTTATCATTTGCTGTTGATGAGTTTTAGTAAATAATTATTCCAGTTATATTATTCACATTTAGTGTATGTTTCAAATTAATAGGTGGACGTGTTGTGCCATTTATAAAGCAATCTGTCTTGTTCCATTATTCATATGGCAAACTATAGCTAGACATTGTGTTTAACAAGGTCCTAGTTAAAAAAATATATATTGCTAAATGTAAACTCTTCTTGGAGAGACTACATAGTAGTAAGTACTGTGAGAGATACCATGGCTTTACACGTTAGGCTTCCTGTGCACTAACAATTTTCTTTTTCAAAATACCTTACCATAGTAAAATAATCATGTTAAAATATAACTAATAAATTAATATTAAATTGTTTAAAAAAATAATGTGAAAAACTCAGTCCAGGCACAATGTCCCCTTATCAGCTCTTCATCATTATGACTGATAGCATTAAAACAGAGTCCAAAAAAATTGCACATTGAATCCTGAAAAATTTTACCCATCAGCAGCAAGTATTATTTTAAATAATATTTTGGAAATAGGCAAAAAAAAGAACCCAACTAGGAGCATAGAAGAACACTTCTTTCTTCTTACTGTAGTTCCTGTTTTCTGATATTGTATGCCTTTTATGTCTTTTTTTTTTTAATCCCTCATTTTTTCATAGGCTATCCATAGAGATCTGTAGAGACTTTTGAGTATTCAGAACTGTGTGCAAATTATGTTTGTGGATGTGAAACATCCACTCACTTTTCATAATGATAGTCATGTATTTACCAAATGTTGAACACAGTTACAAAAATAGAATAGTTTAGCACCTGAAATTTCTGCTCAAGGTAGTTTTATGTACTAAACCAAGTAAACATATTTTACAAGAGACGGTATTGTATGCAAATCTCCAAAGTAATTTCTTTGAACTGGTAATATATTTCTGACTACATTAAGTTTTTAGCAGCCAACTGAATTCTTAATAAAAAACTGGAAAACTTTGAGGTGATTATTAAGACTACTATTCTGGCGTGTTCTTTCTACCTGCTCAGGCATCAGTTCTTTTTTTGTATTTAACTTTTAAAACCCCAAAAGAGGTCTTTTATGTGATTTTGAGTGACAGTAAGATTTTAACTGTAGACTTCGTTTGCACTTCCTGGAAAAAAGTTTTTTATAATGCAGTTCAATTAACCATATAATTTTAAAAATAATTTTTCAATATTGTGAAACATTCACTTAGACTTCAAATCACAGATATGTAATTAGCATAATAATTGATTCATATATATAATTTTATATGTTATTCCTTTGAGTTTTTAAGTGTGTGTGTGATTATGTGGTTTTATCATGTTTGCTATTACCAAGATTACCAAGATTTTCATAGGAATAAATTAATTTTCTGTATGTTGGGCTTTAAGCATCTGACTGATGAAGAGTTCTGACTTTCACACAGTATTGTGCACTAATCTTCTGCCTTGACTTGTACTGACAATCCTTGATATAACCAAAGTCGTTTTTTTTTAATAAGGATTGGCCTATGAACTCTTCTTTTTGATTACTATAAAAAGCAAAATTTAGATTCTAATACAGTATGGAATTTTACATGTTTTATTCATGGATTATATTTAATTTTAAGAACCCAAATATAGAAACATTAAAATGTAACAGTTGTGCCTCATAAAACAACATTTTGGGGCTTTTAAAAATGAAGGTATCACATGCTATTAAAAGAAAGCCTTCTGAATCAATTTGGTGTCAGAACTTTTATTCCACGGGAAATTTAACATAATGACTTTTATTTTCAATTCCTTGTCCATTATTTCTGTGCTTGGAAGATTAACCTCAACAGCTTCAGTAAGACACCAATTTTAATTCCCGAGGAGAAATATTCCTCATTTTTTCAGTTGTTTACTATTAGATCATTATGTTGCTGTATTATAATTAGGACAATTAGTTTGAAGCTCAGATATGCAGCAGTATGACTTTGAGGGTGGGCGTCATGTAAAAAGAACTGGTGATTTGAGAACATTAATGAACCATCCCCTTAAATCTCAAACTGATTTTTTGGGGGGTTTAAGATGATGTAAGAGAAAATTTTATTTTCCTTTTATTCACAGACTTTCTCTTGCTTCCCAAGCCTGGTTCTGGCTGAGGCAAGAGAAGCTCCTTGAAGTATTTGCAGCCTGTCATGACATACAGAAGATCTAGTGAAAAGAAAAAACACCAAGACAATTGTTTTACAGAAACAATAGTTTCAGATACAATTTTTATAAACATGCAAACTTTCAAGTTTCTGTGTACATCCAATTTTCTGATGCTTCTACTTTCAGAAAGTATCTGATTTCATTTCATATTCACAGTGTGGAAGTTAAAACATGACTACCCTAAAAAAACCTAAAACTAATGAAGTTTAGTTTTATTTGAAAGAAGTTGGTTACACGTGTCCTATTTGTACCATACTGACTGTAAAAATATATTGTTCTGGGATATGCTCTTACTTTGTATGTATTTATAAATACTTCCTGCAGTGTTTATTCATTTTTATTGAATTTGGGTAGAAGTCTTTCTTCAGTTATGGTTGTCCCAGTTAAACCTAAAAACATTTGATTCCTTAGATGCTTTATGTACCTGAGTCCATACTTTGAAACATCCTGGGATGCATTTAATATTAAAGGCAACCATCACTCATAGACACAACAGGCAGAACTAAGAAATCTGAAAGGGATCACAGCAAATGTTCGTGATCTGTTTTACTGTTGGATCTGTGAATCTGGGAGTCCAGATCGTGTCCCTCCTGTTTCGATGGCAGGTGCAGCCAAGGCACTGCCCCTTTCCTCTCTTTTAAATACATGGCTCAAAGGAGTGTTATAATCTCCAAAGTTATGTTTTAAAAATGGAAATCAAAAGGGTCCAAGGTTTGTGAGACCTGAGTGATCAAAAATGGTATAAAACAAGTATCAGATATGGCACTTCTTGTGAAGATTTCAGTACTTCCTAGGGATATCCCTAAATTGTCTCAGCAGTTTTGTCACATTTTATGGTAGACTCCTTTATAAATATATGTCTGATATTTATTGTTTTATTTCACATTTAATAAGGATGAAAACAGCTTATGTAAGTATATTAAAGCTGGGGGAACTTAGGCTTCAGAAGCTCATATTAATTCCTAAAAATGCCATCAGGTATCTGACTTTATGCCCTTATATTTGAAATGTTGTAGGTAGTGATATTTTTTAGGATTCACATTGCTTGCTCTGCTGCCCTTTTCAGCGCTGTGGGAGTCCCTGCATTGGCCTTTCTGTGGGCAGATGAGTGATGGTGAATAACTTATTTCTTTTCTCTTGTTGCTACCAGAGTTCCTCTCGCTCAGCTAGTAAAAGAAATCATAGATAATATTTTGGGCCATTTAGAGACTGACTGTATCTTCAACCTGCCTTCTTTGTAAGATACAAATAATTATAAAAGATAATGAATGAAATGTTCCTTCTAGCTCAGCTCCACCTACAGACATCTCCAGCTTGAGTTCAGTGATGCTGTCACTTGAGATACTTGGCTCATCAAGAAGCTTGAGCTGAAGGTCAGGCGATGCTGATGCTTGGAATAATGCTGAAATAGAAACTGAGCTATACTTCAAGCTGACAAAACTCAATCTCTGTGCTCATGTACAATTCAAGTATTATTTTCCATATGGTCACTCTCAGTTTGGTACTATAACTTAAGGAGAATAGCTTCAGCTAAATTTTGTCATGAAGACAGGCTGTTAGTATTGCATGTTTGTGTCTCTGACAGCTATGAACTGTTGGGGTTTTTTAAATTTGTTTTTACTTTGCTTCAGTTAATGAAGGTAAAGGCTTAGTCTAATAAGGTACATTCTGTCATCAAAATAAGTGATGAATGAGACCTCCACCACTGTACTTTGTGATTGCAAAAAGAAAATGTTATAAAAATATGACTTCTTTTACTGCTCTTTTTTCAATATATCACAATCAGTTCCTGAATAGAAGAACATAAAATATTAAACATGCAATATATGACTGCAGTCTACAGGGTAGTTTGGCTATTAGTTTAAAAAAACACACACATCCCTTCCAAACATAAAGATGTAAATATAGTACCATCAACAAATATTATTGTTCACTTACAGTGAACTGGGTATTTAAATGTTTTTTCCAACCAAACACAGATTTCCACCATAAATTCCTTTTAGGAAAAAAAAAGCTTTTATTTACTGGAGAGAGAATATGCAAAGCTGGTGAAAAGATTTTTTCAACATTGGCTTAAGATTTTTCTTATGAAGTTATTTTCTTTAATAGAGAGTTATCACAGTTATTAGAATAGGCTACACATATTAGACTATATAAGCAAAAGATGAGTGATAAAACACTGCAATTAATTGGTGGTATGGCTGAAATGCTGATACAGTGCTACCATGTTAAGCAATCCAGATAATATCCAGAATATGTTCATGCATTTTTAATAATACTGATCCTGAATGCTAAGCTGTACAGGAGCTATTTCTGGAGTGAAAGGTTTCAGAAATGATGGAAGGTTGCAGCGTCGTATACTGACTGTTGTAGTCATTTCCTTTGCTGGATTTGGTTTCACATAAAATTTTCAACATGTTATTGTTCTTCCAGTATGTGACCATTACTGCAGAGGCACACTACTAATGAAGAGGCTTTGAAGAAAAACAATAGTTACTCAGTCATACCACTGTAACAAGATAGAATAGAGTCCAAACCCAATGACAGATCTCTTTGGTTCAGCAAGGTCCTTTAGTTTGAACACAGTGCTCCAGCTGTTTGGTTTGAATTTTAGTCTCCCTTTGTAATATCTCTTTGTGCTGGTTCTATTGGCTCATTTGGGAAGTCTTACTGAGCCATCGCACAATCTCACGGGGTAAGCAGGAAGTGATACATCCGTAAGAGCTAAGCAAGATCTCGGAAATGCTTAAATAAATACATTGGCAAATCCATCCACCTGCTTTTTTTGTTTTTCAGTGCACATTACCCAATTTAATAATGTGGTACTTCAAAATTTGAAATGAAAATGTACCAGCACAAAATGATCTAAAATCTTGGAAATTCTATATCAAGATATGAGCTTTGCAATTCAGAGCATCTCTGTAATCTGAATTGGTGCCCAGAAATGGGCTCCATCCAAGTGAAAGAGCCACAGAATGACCATTTTAATGCAACCTTGATCACAGGATACATGTACAATCTATCGTGGTGCCTAGGCCCATAGTTACAGAGGCAGGATAAGGATTCAAGAGCCTTGGGTCGATGCAAGTGTTGTTTTATGGACTCTGGAAGAGTTTTGGAGAACCAGATCTTCCCCTGCTCATCACATACACCTAGGTGCATGTTTTCAGAAAAGTTCTCTTTCTAAGTAAGGAGCAGACAGTCCCCATTGCTGTAAGAAGAGCTGGCGGGGAAGGCGAC
>NW_010551491.1:0-2001 GCF_000687285.1 Phaethon lepturus
CGCCACCCCCCGCGAGGCCTCGGCTCCCGCGGGATCCCGCCAGGATGTTGCTGCTGCCTGGGACCGCAGCCATCCCTCCTTCGCTCCCAGCGCTTCGCAAGCAGAAGAACCTGAGGTTTGCTTTCAGTGAGTCTGACGCGAAGATTTGCTTTATAATCCCTGTGAAAACAGAAGGAACTAAGAGGGATGGATAGCTGCAGGGAAATTCAGATTTGCAGAGCAGATCATGGCATTGGCACACGGGGAAAAGCTGGAGGTGACAGTCCCTTCCCATCACGGGTGACATGGGTGTCTGCACCCAGAGGAAGCCGCTTTATATCACGAAGCCCATCGGCAGCAGGGCGTAATGGCGCGACAGGAGCCGCGCTGCGTTAAGATAATCACATCTTCGGTGCATTAAGGTCGAAGTCAGGGCTGAGCGTTTCCAGCCCCCCAGGGCCCTATCCGGCAGATCTGGAGCGCCCACAGCGGGGAATCTACCCCGGCTCTGCGGGTCAGCTTGTGCCGAATTCAGGAGCAAAACTTCATTTCTCCGGGCGTGATGTGGGCCCAACCTGCAACGCCGCATCCAGGGCAGGCGGAAACAGAGGGGGAAACGTTGCTGCTGCTCGGCGCTGCCGGCTCTAACGGGGCCCCCGCTGCAGCCCCGTGCCCGGGTCGCTGCCGCGTTTGTCCTCCCAGGGCCCTGGCCGGTGTTTGCCATGCCATCAGGTGAGGCAGCCCGGGGGCTCCAACCTGACCTGCCCCAGGCACTTCCAGCCAAATCCCTTGCGCACATCCCACTTCCCAACCACAACCCTGCCCCAACTCCCAGTGTTTTGGTTAAAATATCACTTGGATTTTAACTTACAGGGCACAAACCCCCTTCCAGGATGCTTCTGGGACTCCCACCTTTGGGGATGGCTGGCCTGAAGCGACGCGCTCCTGGGAGCCGCACAGCGCGGCAGCGGGCTCGGTCACTGCTTTCGGAGAGGGACAGACCCGCTATCCCCACTCACTGCTGACCATGACCGTGGGCAGATTTAGTGTGAAACATGAGCATGACCTGAGCCCTCTCTGCTTAATGCTTGTCAGAAATAGCAACAGTGAAAGGTGTCACTCTGAAAGCTGGGGAAGGAACATAATTTCTAATTATGACACATTTTTACAAAGAAGAGCCTCTGAGGTGAGCCGTGTCTGCTCAGGAGGTAGCACCAACCAGAGATGCTCCTTCACCACTGGGTTTTGGCAGGACCCACAAGCTCCTCTCCATCACCCCAGGGAGCCTCTGGCTCGAGTTTCCACAGCAGGCAGCCCACTGCCACCAATCCGGGAAATTTGGCAGAAAATTAGGGATAGAATTAATTAGTGACAACATTCATTAGAAGCAGCAAGGTGACCTCACCTGCAACCGCCACCATGCCCCAGCCTCCTGGCCTGTCGCAGGAGGGAAGCCCCGAGCTGGCGGCACCGTCCCGCAGGGCACCCACCTCCTCCGGCACCCCCCGGGAGCCAGCTTCCACAGGAGATGTTTCCGTGGGGCTCTTTGCTTAAAGAAAGTGCATCAAATGTTTTCCTTTGCGCGGAACACTTGCCATGTGCCAGCTGCCCAACTACTTTCTGTCCTCTGCTCTGCAAGGGCATTACTGCTCCAGCTGCCCCTCTCTGGCACAAGTTCCCAAGAGCAAGGCGTGCTAGACGTCCACATCCAGGCTTTACAAAACAGGGAATCTGGGATTTGGAACAACTGTAAAGAGAAACTAACAGAAAACATACTGAGCATGCTTGGTTTAGTGTTTTCTCCTTGATTTCCCACAGATGCGACGAGTTTCCATTGCAGCGCTCCCCGGGCCGCGTGGGCAGACGCCCTGTCTGCAGCTCCCATGCAGTCACATCCTTTCCCCTCCTTTTTCTTGGTATTTCCCGTGCTGCCCGAGCAGCTCCCGGGGCTGGACGCTGCCCCGGGGCCAGCGTCTGTGCACACTCGCTGCGGGTGCGGCTGGGCCCCTCCGGGGTCTTTGG
>NW_010551491.1:2023-9902 GCF_000687285.1 Phaethon lepturus
GCCAGCGGGCAAAGCCTCACCGGGGGGTAACCCTGGGGCAACCCTGGTGTAACCAACGCCGGGGCAATGTGGAGGACCCATCAGCCTGGGAAGACAGACATCTCCAGCAGCGGGGCAGCTTCTGTGACACCTGGAAGCTGCTTTTGGCAGCGTGTGAAATATCTCAGCCCCACTGATTTTTGGGCTTCCTCAAAAGTCTCCGCACAAGTCCAGCACCGGCAGGCGTGACAAGGGCGCAGCAGGCACCGCCTTACCCTCTGCGAAGCCAAGGAGAGCCCGGCGTGTCCCCCCAAGGCCGGACCTGGCCCGCAGCCCCGGTGTGACCTCAGCGGCATCGCGAGGGGATGAGCAGCAACAAACGTTACCATGACCGGCTGTGGAAATGGGATCTTCATCGTCTCTCTTGCAAAATGCAGCGCGTAACGTCTGCCTGATTTGCTTAGGCTGGCAGGCGTTTCGTCTGGTCTCTGGTGGTACTCGAGGACGCCTTGTCTGGGTTAGTGGAAAAACCAAACACCCAGAGCCGTTTGGAAATTACATGTTCAAAACGAGCATAATAGAAAAACAGGAGTGCAACGGTGCTGGTGTATTTGCAGACGTGCTGCGAGGAGCATTATCGCGGAACCCGTCCCGCGGGCTCCTCCGATGCCCCGCTCGTGCTGAAGTCTTTGAACAAAGCACAGGGCTGAGCAGCTTTCCTAGGAAAAAGGACCAACAGATCTAATCTCCACAGGATGTTTGTAAGCCATGCCAGCTGCCTCCCTCGGATCACAGAGCAGCCTTGCTGCAGCCCCGGGCATCGAGCAGTGTTTCAGGCTTTGCAGAGCAGCTCTCGCTGGGGAGGCAAGTGGCACCGGGCAAACCAGCCATCGCAGGACCACCACGTCCTCCCTGGGACACCCCATGCTTCACCCCAGTTGATGAGCACCGTGCCCTGGGCACGTGGGTGCCACAGGCAACTATGGGCTCCCCGGGAACTCAGCTGCCTGCGGAGAAAGCAGGCCCAAGCAGGAAAAACTGTTATCCACGGTGGCAAGCGGTAACCTTCAAGAACAGGCAGAGGCCAGCGACCGTCATGGCTTGGTAACAGTGATTCTCGGCTTTGTTTTTAAACTGCGTATTTAGTACCACAGAAGGCATTTTATGATGAAAATAGGGATCTTTCTCAGCCTGGCATGCAGGAGCTGAGCTGTTCCTGGGCATTGCCAAGGAAGTCGGTGAAGGGACATGAAGTAAGTCAATGCAGAATTTGGCTCCATGAACAATCTGTCATTAGCAGAGAACCCAGTTCTCCTAGACTGTCCCCCAGCCAGCTAGCAGGGACAAACCATTTAAGTAAAATAAATCCCTGCAAGGGCAATTCAGAGAACTAGAGAGGAAACTGCGTTCGTTCTTCAATCACCGATTCTATACTGACAGTTCTACGGCATCCTTCTGGGCTTGCTCGCCGGTACTCCCTGTCTCACAGGGATTTTGCACTTTGGGCATTTCCCCATGCAGAATGACCAATTCTTTTTATTTTGCATGTTATCTTCTGGAAAGATCCTGGTCAGGTATTAGTTTTAGGTTTGCTTTCCCCATCCCTGCTCTGCTGCAGCTCCTGGTTTTGTGGTATCGCTGGCTGCAATTTCTCACCTGGGGCATCTTACCCAAACCACTCCTATTTGTTTTACTCCAGCCAGAAAAGTAGTCCCTCACCTGCAACTAATCCTTGTAAGAAAGGAAGAAAATGCTAATAGATGGTGAGCCGTTACCATTTCCGTCGCTCGGGAAGCCTTCGCTCTAAAATCGCTTTCTGCACCCTTGCAGCTGCGCAGGCTGGCGAGTGCGGGGCGGGCACCCGCGGCAGCCCTGCCCGCGTCCCCTCTTCGTAGCGTCCAGCCAAAGCCTCTTATTTTATCACTCAGCAAAAAGATGCCACTGGGCCAAATTCAGATCACATAACAGTTTGCACAATGGCAAAGGAATTGGAAAGTAAACCAGTCCTATCTTTGTTCCTGGCCCTGCAGGGCTGGTTGGAGGTGGTAATAGGAAAAAAAGAACCAACCCACCCTTTACTTTAAAAAAAGAACAAACCAAACCAAACCACAAAGAACACAAACGAACAAGAAATGCATCAAGTTTGGGGTGAAATTCAGGGTCAGCTTTAGCACCAACGTCCACGCTTGGATTCCCAGACCCGTGGAGACCAGGGAGGGGAAGCAGATCTCATCGCAGCTCCCGTAATCCACACAGCCCTTCCTTAGGGCCTTTCAGAGTCAGTTTTGCACCAAAAGGCCTGGCGAAGTTTTGAACGCCGAGGCTTGTGAAGAGGTGAATTTGCCATCCAAGCGGCATTTTCTCTCCCAGACTATAAAAACCGGTGAAACGGGGCCGGTAGCTGGGTTTCCAGCCGGGCGAGGGACACCCCCAGCCCTGCGGTCCGGCTCGAAGCCCGGCAGAGCCCACGGCACTGCAGCTGCCGTCAGGCCAGGCCGTGCGCGGGACCAGCGATGCTCCGAGTCTGACCCCGCTCTTTTGGGGTTACCTTCCCAGCCTGACCCCGGCCCCACGGCGCCGCTCCAACCACCACACCCCCGCCCCAAGCAGCCATATATTACTGACAGTGACAAGATCCAAGCTGGAGACGGCCCCATTTCAGTGGTGGGAGCCGTGATTCATCCCCTACGGCCTATAGCTTGTGCAACATATGGCAATGCTTTTTTAGAAATCCGGGGTGGAGAGAGGGAGAGACAGCATGTGCCAAACCAGGGAGCGCGGCAAGATGTCGGTCTGGTGACAAAGTCGGCACGTGGCCGCAGATCAGCTCCTGCATCCCTGCGTGCCTGGCAGAGACACGTGGACCCCAGGAAAGCCGCCACGGCCGCTCTCCGTCCCGGCATCCCACCCTCCCGCTGTCGCACTCGTGTGAGCTGCGCTGCTAACGCTCAGCCCGTTTGATTTTTTAATGGTGAATCCAAGCCAGAAGATACCCACAGCAAACGGTTTCTGGTAAATTAAGAGAGATCAGTTTCCACCTTGCAAAAAATATTTGGGTGGCTCCTTCTCCTGAGGCTCATTCTCCTGAGATGCTGACAGGCACATTTAGCCCAGACCACAGAGAGATTTTAGTTTCAACCACACACGTAAGTCGAGAAGCAATTCCACTGTCATTGACAGCGTTGTTCTGGTTCATTCCTGTACGCTCGAAACAAGAAGCTGGCCCAGGACACAGGCAGGGACAGATGAATTATCAATATATCATTGTGTCTGCCTTCTCCTCCTCTTTTTTTTGAAGCAGCTCAAGAACCTACCCTTGTTACACTTCTTAGCAGCTTCTGCTGGGGCTGCGCTGGCCACACGCATGGCTCCGGGTCACCACCACCACTGCAGCACCCGCAGGCTCCAGTGCAACATCAACACAAGCCCACCGGGCTGGGGCACACCCCATGTAAATGGCACCACGCTGTGTTCGGGGCTAAATCGTTTAAAGAAAATGACAAAAAGTACCCCGGAGTACAAACGTTCAATAAGTCATTGGCGACGGCCGAAAGTAATTTATCCCTGCGGTTGTGGAAGTGGCACTTAATTAGCATCCTTGTTGCGGGGTCACACACTGATCGTTCAAATTGCATTCAAAAAGAAGCCAGAGGAAATCATGCCGAAGCCAGAGATGGCCAGGGACGCAGCGGCTGCTGCGCTGCCGGCATGGTGACGCCCCGCGGCACGAGAGCCTACAGCGGGCGCAGCCTTTCCGAGAAGGAGACTCAGCCTTGTGGCAGCTGAGAGACACATGAGACCGGTGACCAACATAAGCTGCCCCAACAAGCTGATTCTTGAGTTCCCAGAAGCGACGAAGGGCTGAGCCGGGACGTGGCAGGGACGAAGCCGCAGACCCCAGCACGCTGCCAGGCGGGTGCTGGCTGCCCGGGTCCCCAGGGCTCTGTGCCTGGCTCCCGCGTCACCTATTTCTTTAGAAACCTCTGCCCGGCCCGGAGGTACCGCTGCCATCCCACAGCCCCCCCAAGTCAGAAAACAGGTCAGAGTCCCCAGCAGGCTCAAGCTGCTTGGTGCCATTTCGGGGAGCCTGAGGAAGAACCGCACTAAATCCACTAAATGGTGTTTGTCCACTAAATCAGTGAGGCTTTAAGCACACCCTGAGCGCCTCAGGGCGGACAGGCACACGTGTAAAGCCTCCATTTAAAATTAAAAAGCCTCTAAAGCGAGCAGCTGAGCTACAGGTTAAACTAATTTAAATTGTGTGGCCCCGGCTCCGATGTACAACTCCCTCCCCACGCGTCCAAGCTCTGCACGCCCAAACGCTCAGCTGCACCCCGGGGAGGGCTGAGACACGGCCGGGCTCTGCCCCGGCGTGAGCCCAGCTCCAAAATCGGTGAAGGCCTGTTATTTCCAGCAGATCCACGATGATAGGCATGGGATTAATGGGGGGAAAAAAAAGAAAAAGGCAGAGCTCGGTGTGCAAAACTAATCTAATCAGGGGCACGCCTCGGTCTCCCAGCAGAGCCGAGCCGCGCAAACAGCCACTTATCCACGGGGCCGATCCCAGCACCTGGCGGATCCCAAAATCTCCATAACCAGAATTACCCCCAAATCAGTAAATATAGTTTCTGCTGCCAAAAGCCTTACTGACTACTGGGCCTTTTCTCTATAAGCCGTTCTCAGCAGAGCGCAGAGCGCTCGTCCTCCAGCTCCGCCAGCGAATCGGGCTAATGAGGCGGTACGCACCGCAACTTCCTATGCTATATAATCAGCCTGAAATGAGGTTTTAGCGTAAATCTTACAAAATACGTCGCTTGAAAATTCAAAATGATGTAATTGGGCTCTTCTGCAGAAGAAATGTCCATGGGTGAGACCTTAGTGCTGGTTACTCTGCACGGGGTGAGAGAAAGGGAGAGCGAGATGTGGGACACGCAGAGGATGCGTGTGTTTGTACAGAAAATGGTCATGATCAAATAGTAACGCAGTACATACACATATATGTGTGTGTACTTATATGTGGTTAAACATGTATATAAAATGAACATATACGTATGTATATATGGCTAAATTTTTTCACTGGGCTTGCTGGAGACTGAGCATTTGCAGGATGCTCCAGAGAAGTCAAGTTTTGAAAATGCAGTTCAGGGGAAACCAAAAAGTGGAAAATCGGAGGAACATAATCCCCCTTCAACTCGCATTTGGTACCCTTGAATTAACATATCTGCTAGACTAGGAAGCTGTTGTTTGAAGTCACACTTCAGGTGCTGTTTTGGAGGCAGGAGCTCCACGAATGTAAGGGAAAACATTTCAACTTGTAAATAAACGTTTCTCACTTGTAACTAGTGCGAGGACGAGAGGAAATGGCCTCAAGTTGCGCAAGGGAGGCTTAGATTGAATATTAAGAAAAATTTCTTCACTGAGAGGGTGGTCAGGCGTTGGAACAGGCTGCCCGGGGAGGTGGTGTAGTCACCATCTCTGGAAGTGTTCAAAAAACGTGTGGATGTGGCGCTTCAGGGCATGGTTTAGTGGCATGGTGGTCTTGGGTTATCGGTTGGACTTGATCATCTCGAAGGTCCTTTCCAACCTTAATCATTCTGTGATTCGGTAAAGGTACCATTACAGAACAAGCGCGCTGCCTCCATCCGAGGCGGGGTTCGGACAGCCCGGACGCTGCATTTGGCATCTTCCAACGATAAACTCGACTCTGTTCTCCCTTAGGACTCGGCGTTTCCCTTCCCAGGGGGCATCCGTCACAAGGATTCTTTTTCTCCAACAGCTTAAGGAGGTCTGTGTGAAAGGCAAAGAGCAAGGCTTTGGGACGCGCTGTCCTCGCAGCCCCGACGCAGGGGTGACGGTCGCTCTCTCCCTGAGCTGCAGCCCCACTCCATGTCCATCCCGCACATGAAAAATAACCTCTCCTTGTCCTCTTCTGCTTCTCTTCTGCGAGACATACCACCTGGGGAGGGATCCCCTTCCCCTGCTTATGAAAAGAATTTCAACAAATTTCTAATACGGACAAAGTGTTCAGATACAACAAATGTTGTGTCTAAAAATGTCCATAAAAAAGACAATATATCCTTTAAAAATACATAGATACTAAATCCGGTGCAGCCATTTGGCATATGCCATTAATTGTGTAGGTTCCCTTAGTGAGCATAGACAAGGCCGCTGCCACTGCTGGAAAATTCAGACATATCCCCCAAATGGCATATTAATAAATGAGATCTTTCAGAGGAGGACCCATGACTCATCCAAAAAGAAAAATGGGTCATTCACTGCACTGAGCTGTCTGAACAAAACAACAGCTTTTTTGGGGTTTGCTCAGTTTAAACCAGAAAAACGGAGAAAGTAATGCGAGAGAGGATGCAGCGGCTGTAGCTGCCAGATAATATTAGCAGTGAGAGTCTGCACTTGGCATTTTAAAATTAAAAACCCCACCCTGACAAGCATTTTGTGTCTTGTATGGTTGTATGCTAAAACCAGCAGTGGAAGAAACTGCGAGCATCCTTCACGGCTGCCTCGCCCTGCTCCACCCAAAGTCACAAACTCACCAGTCTTTCCCCAAAAGTCAGGCCCTGGGGATACCCAGGGCTGAAGGGAGCAAAGCCACCAGTGCCGGGTGCTTTGGGAGCCTGATGGCTATCGCCGTGGCAGCCGTCCCCACAAGGGACGTCCCTGCAGCAGGGAGCGCCCAGGGAACCCGGACAACGTGCAATCGAGGGTCAGTTTACTGTAGGTGAAGAACACACCCAAAAATGTCAAATCTCAGCACGGCTTTTTGGTGCCCTGCCTGTGTCACTGCCAGAGCGGGAGCCGCCCCGTGGTTATGTGGCGCAGGGCAATAAATCACGCCAAAATCCGCGTCAGGCCAGCTGTGCGTGGGGATCGGAGGGATCACGTGCAAAGCGACGCGCAGCCTCCCCGGGCAGCTACAGCAGGTCGCTCAGTGGAGTCAGTGCAGAAAAAAGGGCAGGTTACAAAGCTGGCATTTAAGACTTTATTAGAGCTGTTAATCTTATTGCTATTACCAAATTATAACCGCGTCCACAAGCCAGCTAAATCCAGGGTAACTATCCGTATTAGATGAACACATTCATCATTTGCATTCGGCTTTTACTTGGGACCATGACTTCGGGTGATGCTCTGGAGATTCGTGAAGGCCACAGCCCACTCCTGCGGGTGCTTGCCCTCCACACTGGTGAAATGCCACGTTTAATTGCTTTATCCCCCACTTCTGCCCTTTCCTCTCCCTCCCTCTGCCTGTGACCTTTCTGTTCGGTGTCTGCTGGGTGCAACCCATGGCCGGCGGTGGGAGGATGGAGGCAGTTAGCTGTGATGGAGGAAACAAGGTTTAGCAGCTCCTGGGCTCCACACGGGCACCAGTGGCACACCGATGAGCGGAACAGGAGCCCACAAAGGTGTTACATCCTCAAGGGGACAAGCTGCACAAAACAACTTCTATCTGCAGACCTGCCACGATGTCCTGCCTCCTAATTTAATTATTTCAACGAGATAAGAGAGGAATTAGTGGCAAGTGGGTTTTTGCTGTTAAACAAATACTTGACAACAAACTCTGAGCTCTTAAACTGCCGCTGGATTATGGGTCAGTTGACTTTTGGGAGCCCATGGCCATTGAGTTTAAACAGCACCCAAATAAAAATAATTTTCTCTTCAGGATTAAAAAAACCCCAACAACTTAAAAAACCCTCTTCCCTATCCTCTTCTACAGCCACCTCTCAAAATTCAAGCCAGCCCTGCAGCACCGTCCCTCCCCGGTGCTCCGCAGCGAGCGCCGGCTTTGCAGTACCAAAAATTAGTAAGCGCTTAATCTAAGATGGCATTTTTTCAAACCTCAAAGTCTCCGTGCGCTCTGGAAGCGGAGGACAGTGACCATTCCCCG
>NW_010551492.1:0-1425 GCF_000687285.1 Phaethon lepturus
TCCATCCCCCATGTCTTCTGTTGTGTGCTCGGCATCAGTGCTTCAAGCCAGCCAGCGAGGCCTTGGCCATGGTTTCCTGGGGCCCCGTCAGCTCGCTCTGGCCTGAGGTGGCTCACGTCTCCAGGTGCACACAGCAAGAGGGTTCCTGGGGAGCCCAGCACAAGAACAAGCAGCCCAGAACACAGCGTTCTAGGTGTGGCCTCACCTCTGCCGAATCGCCTGAGGATCTCCTGCCTCGACCTACTGGCAATACTTTGTCTAACACAGCCCAGGGTGCCATTAGCCCTCTTTACAACAAGGGCACGTTGGTGGCTCATGTTCAACTTGGTGTCCACCAGGTCCCCCAGGGCCTTTTCTGCCACACTGCTTTGCAGCTGGGCGGCTCCCAGCATATACCGGTGCATGGGGTTGTTCCTCCCCAGGGGCGAGACTTTGCAGTTCTTCTTGTTGAACTTCATGAGGTTCCCATCAGCCCATTTCTCCAGCCTGTCCAGGTCCTTCTGGATGGCAGTGTGATCCTCTGGTGCATCAGCCACACCTCCCAGTTTGGTATCATCGGCAAAAATTGCTGAGAGTGCACTCGGCCCCATCATCCAGATCGTTAATGAAGATGTTCAACAGGACTGGAGCCAGGATTCCCAGGACTGACCCCTGGGGCACACAACTAGTCACTGGCCTCCAACTAGACTTCATCCCACCGATCCCACCCTTTGGCCCAACCATTCAGCCAGTTTTCAATCCACGTCACTCTCTGCTCATCCAGTCCCAGTAGCTCATCTGGCAGTTCAAAACCCAAGAGTTAAGGGCTCTAAATCACTAAATTGGCTTTAAAATGATGGAAGGTATAAGCTGCATTTTCAAGTTTCTCTCTGCACACAAACCAGCTGGAAAATGGACTTAGGAAAATCTGCAGGTTGGTCATCGAGGGTGACTTGCAGGGAGCCGGAGGCTGGAAGCTGAAATGTCGTGTCCCTTGAGACGTGCACACCGGGCACTTTGTAGTGGCTTTTCCTGCTTCAAACACAAACAAAAGCAGCTTTAAAAGCTCCTGTCCTCGTGAGAGGACTCTCGAGCATGCCAGCACCTCCGGGGCTGCTTGCTGATGGAGGCTCACGCAGAATAAATGTTTGCAAGAGGGATTTGTGTGAAAAGGTGCCTTTGAATGTTCCAGGCACAATTTTTGGTTAAAAAAACCCAACAATCGCTGAAACCTGCCCCACTGGCTTGTGTTCAGCGACACGCCGGGCTGGCTCGTGGCACTGGCTGGGGTCAGGCCCAACAAAAACAAGCACAAAACCGACCCAAATCCCCTTCTGCTGGGAAAGGAGTGACCACTGAAGTGCACCTCAGCTTCTTTCTAGAAGAGAACATTCATTTGCTCCCTGTTACCAGATGCAGCTGCACCCTGTGAACCCGCCCGGTTCA
>NW_010551493.1:0-236 GCF_000687285.1 Phaethon lepturus
TCAGGACAAGCTTAAGGGTCCCGAACGCTGCATTGTTACCAGCGATGCTGGGCAAGCCTGCACGGCCCCCGCATCCCGCTGCAGGCTTTACCCAAATCAGGGGAAAAAAAATATTTAACAGATTGGTGGGGGGAAAAACAATCAGCAGGGTTTTTTTTTTTTTTTTTTTTCCCCTCAAATGGCAGAGAAGGGGGGTTTGTGTCTCTGCTGGCTTTGAGCTGGCTTTTTCACCCCTT
>NW_010551493.1:375-11935 GCF_000687285.1 Phaethon lepturus
ACATCCATTCGCAATTATCCCTGCTTGCAGCTTGATTAGGGTGGCTGTTGGGGACATCTGATAGCCACTTAATGTATGTTCAAAGCGCCGGCTCCAGCGAGAGGGCAGATCTGGTGGCCTGTTTTTGGTGGAGCCCAGTGCTCAGCTCCCTTTTCCAGCTTGTACTCAGATGCTATGTTTAACCTTGACCTCTTTCTGCATGTGTTAAGCTGCCTTGAGATCGGCTTTTTTTTCTTCCCCCCCCACCCCCCCCCAGCTAATCTCTTCACAGCTAGCATCTTACAAACCTGTTAGCAGCAAATTGAAGCCCGACTGGTGCGGTTGCAGATATGGGATGAGCAAGAAGGGTGGTGGTTGCGCGGATGCCGCTGTCTGGAGAGCGTACGTGGCGTTTTCAAGTGTGCAAAGCAGTGGGCTGGAGCAGCAGTTGGTAAGCCGTGCCGGCTGTTTGCAGCCCACGGAGCCCACCGTCCTCCCAACTGCCACGTCACAAGCCCGCTACGAGGTGGCAGAAGGTCTGAAAGGCGGCTGAATCATTTTTTTTTACACCATAGTTACATTGCATAACCCCTCTCTTTTGAGCTTTCCTGCTCATCTGCAGGATTGGAGGAGGGTGGGTTTTCTTCTTGAGGGACAACTTGGGACTTTATGTGTTGTAGAGGGCCTTTTTAGCCACCTTCTCCTAAATGCTGAGTTGGTTCCTGTTGGTTATTTACACCCTCAAGATTATAACAATGAGTGCCGCTGAAATTAGGAAGGAACATCTTCCCTATCAGACTCCTGGCTGGGTTTGGTTCTTGGTCTCTTGTAGAGAGGGAGTCTGGTTTCCCTCTAAATTGGCCTTTTATTTTAAAAAATTGCTGTTGCAGGTCTTCTTCACTGGAGATATGCTCGATCTTCTCTCTCTGGCACACTAGATGTGGCTTTTGGGCTTTTACTACTAATCTCAGGTTTGCTGAAGCGCTGATAGGCAGTGGCCACTGTCTGTTGGGGTATAGTAGTTCAGAGTAAATTTGTTCTCCGTCTCCTAAACTTAGTGCATTGCAGATTGTAGAGTTACTTGACTGAGCTTTTACAGCAGAAATATTGAGAAATGAGTTTTTTACTTGTTAGATACTTGGGCAGCTTCGGAAAATGTAACGGAGGCAATTGTGTTTGGTATCTCGGTGGCAGCATCTCTTCTGAGAGCACAAGTCAGCTGAGTAGTTGCCAAAAGGAGAGGCGTCTTCGGTGCAGGGCAGGATGTCCTAGCGCTGAGCTGCAGAAAGAGCGGTAGAGGCGGAGGAGTGCTGCCGTTCAGCTGCGCCGTCTGTCTTGATCTTGTTGATGATGAGACAAGGTAGCGTAGATACAGTCCGTAGGTGTCTACAGGCGATGTCGCTTGTGGTGATCACACGTGACGTCGAGAGCGAGTGCTGTTTAGGGGGCCTGAATAGCAACAGGGAGAGATTTTGGGTAGGACATAGTAACAGCTCTGGTGACTTCTAGGAATGAGGTCCACAGAGGTGGTTTCTAAACACGTTAAATATTCGCAGCTTGTTACTGGTGCACTGGGGAGAGGCTATGCTCTTGGTCCTGGTGATGTGTTGTGCCACAAAAGAGGATCTCGCTGTTTCTCTGTTCAGGTTGCAGGCGGTGGTTTCAGGAGTTAGAGTGGGCATGTCTGAACTCTTGCTGCTCTCTGAGAGGAGTCTCGGTTCCTACCAGCCCTCAGCCATGTGCCTCTGCCATTCACCCGCTTCACTGGACCCTTCTTTGAGCAGGTTCAGCCCATTAACTCAATAAAAAACTGACTTTACCCAAAATCTTCCTAAATTTCTGCAGGGGGAACAAGTTGAATTGACTTGTGGGCAGGACTGGGGGAAGAGAGGAGCCTGGCCATTAGGTTGGCTCAGCATCTTGTGGGAGCTCAGCCCCATCTTCTCCAGCTGGGACCATCTTGTCTAGGCAGAGGAAAGGGTGACGGCTTTTTCTCAGCTCCAGCAGGCAGGAATATTCTGCTTTTGTTGTTCACCAGGATGGGATAAGAGGTTTCCAGGGTAGGTACAATAGGAAGCCTTAAATGTAGCAGCTTGACGAGAGGCTCCCTCCCTGCCTCCTGGGAGTGAGATGCCAGAGGAAGAACCAAGGCTTTTAAAATGCAGGACACAGACGGATTTGGCACACGTACAGAAACGTACCCTGGGAGTGAAGATGAAAGGCTGCGGCGTGGAAGCGTAAACCCAAGTCACAGCTGTGGTATCCGCCTCGGCCTTGGGATCAGATTGAGCTGGAAGCTTTTGGAGCTGAAGGTTTGATCCTGGTTTCGGATGAAAGCTGTCAGTGGAGAAACCAACCTGACTGTTGCTTTCACTGATGACGCCTGGGTACCTGTTAACGGGGATTGTCCCTGTGTGCGGGCCTGTAAGGTGTGTGAAGGGGAACATGGTGATGTCCAGGTCCACCTAGGAGATGGTGGCTGAGGAGATTTGGGAAGCAGCTGTACTCCAGGCAGCAAGACCTCTACAGCACATGGGTCCCGGACACACAACCTGGCTGAGGAAGCCACTGGCTGAACCATGTAGAGTGGGGATGGACCACCTCTGCGACCAGGCCTGGATGATGGCTTCTGCCCCACTGCTTTATGGTGTGACCTGCGGAGGCCATGCTTGTGTGGGAGCTGCTGGGTAAGTCGGGTCCTCTGGCTGCGGAGGGGCCACCCGCCACCCGCATGATGCTGAGAGCAGTAAAGCGGCGCCAGCATTTCGCACTCACCAGGCGTTGGCCGGGAATATTCACATTGGCTCTGTCTAACCTTCCAAGATCCTCCTTCCCTGCAGATGGGAAATGAAAATCCTTGGCATCGGCATGGAGCAGTGGAAGCAAGTCAAGTAACGTGGCTCAGCCAAAAAAAAAAGAAGAGGAAGAAACCTGTCCAACCCCAGATCGGTACAGCAGGACACCCACATGAGATGCAGATCAGCGTGGCTCTTTCTCTCCCGGCGCGGGTGTCGTACAGAGCAGCTAAGTGCGTGTACCTCTCTCTCTCTCGCTCAGTGAACAGCTCTTACATGCTGTTGTAAAATGAGAGGGGCTGGAAACGCTTTCCCTGGTTGATCCAATCCCAGTGTCGGGCTTCTGTAAATCTCCCCTAACCACTGGCAGTGCTGCCAAACCCTGCTACAGCACAGGGCGAGCGGGTTGCTCCCTGCTCCCCTCCCCGTGCCCAGCTGTTCCAGGGCAAATCCAAACTCATCTTGGCAGGTCGGTGAGAGCTTTTCAAACACTCAGCCTAGGAGTCATTTGTTAGTAACAAATGGGGGATTTGCCAGGACATGCTGCTCCATCTGGTCTGGCATCCTGTCCCCTACAGCAGCCTTGACAGATCTGCTTGAGGAAGGCAGGGGAGCAAAAAAAAAAAAAAAAGAAAAAAAAAAAAAAGGCCCAAAAAAAAAGCATCAGTTTCCCCATGGAAGAGAAACAACTTCTGCAGTCTGTTTGAACAGGGTTTCCTGGACTGGAGCACCTTCGTGGCATGCCCTCGCCTCTGTGCCTGTCAGTACAAGGTCTGCAGCTAATGGAGAATCTGAAGTGATGGGTGGTATATATATTTTTTATTACTGTTTTGCATTTCACTTCTGAACACCAGTGGGGCTGAGCTGCATCGAGACAGGACTTAGGTGTACTTCCCTCACTGAGTGTTTCTTTTTTCCTTTCCCCTCCATGGTTAATGAAAGAAACTACCTGTTCATACTCTTCCTATAAAATTCCCCCATGTCTTCATCGCAGTGAAATCTCTCTGTTCACAGAGCCAGCCCCACGCTTTAGATCAGCTTAGGCCAAGTGTGAAACCCACACACTTTAGGTGGCAAAACACAGGTCGGTGCTAAAAGGGGCTGAAAAGGGTTAGGGAGCACACAGGGAAGTGGCTCGGGAAGTGGATCTGAAGAGGGAGCAAGCTCTGGTGGAGACGCGATGAGAAGAGGCGTAGTGAGGGGCCCCCTGATTAAGACCCAAACCTGCAATCGTTTGTGGATTTTATTTTTTTTTTTTTCATTAAAAGTTCTTGAACTGGTTGAGTCCGAGCTGCTACAGCCTAGATATAACCCATCTCCTAACTCACGATTTCTCTGCTCCTGACTGCTGAGCTCTTTTCGCACCCGCGGCAGTCGGTCTGACTCTGTTTTGTGTGCGTGTCTGTATTTCGCAGTATCCTGATCTGAGCCAGGAGTCCGAGTCTCCATTTGTCTTTATCTGCACTAATCCCCAGGAGATGGTTGTGAAGTTTCCCATCAAAGGAAAACACAAAATCTGTAAGTAGTAAAGTTTCCACAGATGCCCCCCTTGGCCTTTTGTGCCTGCTCTCATCACCACCTCTGCTTGCCTTTGCCATATGAGTTCGCAACCTTTGCCCTGTGCTCTTTGATCTGTAGGTGTTTGTTTAATGAGTCGAATACATCTGTAATATTTTTTTTGTCTTTGGTTCCCCTTTCCCCAGATGTTGCTTCCTTCCAAATACATGCCTCTTCCTGCCTCTGCAAACACTCGGGAGTCAAAGGGTGCTCGTGATCCGCTTCTGGCATCAGCCTGGGTCAGGATACGAGCCGGTGCGGCGATGCTTGGGCAGATCCGCGCTAACTCCTTTTGCCTGCGGTTCAAAATTGCCCTCTCGCCTGTGAGGATGGTGAGGGCTTGAAGCAGCAAGAGCTGCAGGGCCAGATGGATGTTCTCCATCCGCGGGCCGGCAGGATGGGATGTCCTGGCAGAGCTTGCAGGGAAGCGCCGCAGCATCTGTCCGCGCTCCGCTTGCCAGCGTCGTTAGTCCCTTTTACGAGCCACCAGCCCCTCCGCAGGCTGCCAGTTATTCCTGCCTGCTGCCGTAAAAAGGATGGAGGAGGGATGCAGCAGCTGGGGAGCCTGCAGTCAGCTCTGTCCTTATTAGCAGCCTCCCCACCACACAGCCTGGGGAAGGCGCTGTACACGCTTTCAGGGGATGTGAAAAATTAATTTGACGGGCGAAAAGCAGCATAAGCAGAAATAGCCTTGGCTGTTTGTTTAGCAGAGCTGACGACTGGGTTTTCCTTCTCGTTCGCAGTGCCGTTCTCTGGGAGTAGTTATCCAGCGGCACAGGAGCGACAAGGATTTCTCAGGGCTGGTTAATAAAGGCTTTTGAAGCACAGTGTAGGGTTATTTATTTTTGTTGGTTTTGAGGTGGTTTTTTTCCCCTCTCTGCTCAGAGAAGCACTGTTCTTCCACGGCTTTGGTCTCTCCCTGGCTGTTGGGGGTATTCCTGCCCTGCAGAGGTATTGAGCAGGGCGAAACAATTTGGTTTCTTCCCTGCCTTTTTTAGCAATGCCTGGGAGGCGCGCTCAGCCGATGTGCGGTGAGCTGCCGCGCTCGGGTCTTGCTCGCGGCACCGTCTCCCCCAGGGATGGGTCTTTCCCAGTGCGCTGGTGAGCAGGCAGGGCTGCGCCGAGTTATTTCGGATGCAAACATCTTTGCTGCAGTAGAACAGCCTCGTCGCTGTTGCATGCTGGAGCAGCCACTGCATCCTTTTTTTTTTTTTTGCCTTGTTTTAACCTCTCCTTGCTCTCATACAAGCTCTCTCATGCCCCTTCACTGGCACGTCTGCCTCCGTCCAGCCGCCGTTAGGAGGAGAGCTGCCGGCGGGGGCTGAAGGGGGAGACGGCCGAGCGGGGGGGCGGAAAACGCTGGGTGGTGTGCGGCGGGGCGGCCGTCTTCTGCACATCTGCCTTCCCGGGTGCAGGCGCTGCCGGTCCCCTCCCCATCTGTCACATCGTCTCCTTTGTGTTGTGACACTTTCCTGCTTGGAGAAGGATCAGTCTAACAGCCTGGAAGGAAGCCGGCTGTGCTGGCGGCTGCCTGCGCTGCCCACTCCTGCTGCTGGCCCTGCCTTTCCTGCCCTCCGTCCCGACAGGAGCTGTCACGAGAGCAGCGGCGGGGGAGTCTGTGGAGTTGCATGTTCCCCTCCCGCAGGGGACAGCGTCCGTCTGGGTGATATTTGTGACAGCCTAGGGGTAAGGAGCAGGGAGGGCTTTGACCTTTCATCGGGGCAAGGCGCTGTTTTAATAGGAGTTGGCATCACATCCGAGGCAGTCAAAAGCTTAATTCTCCAAGCTGGAAGCAGAGCAAGGGGGAAGGCACCGGCTCACGTCCTCACCTAAGCTCACTGGCTGCCCCGGTCTCCTTGAAGCCTGGCTCAAGCCATGACAAAATGCCAGTTTGTCTTGTTGGGAAGCCGAGCCGGAGCAGTTTTCCTTGCCAGATAACAGCATGGACCTCGCCGCGATGACATCCGAATGCTTCTCCGTTGCAAATCAGTTGTTTCTAGGAGCCCGAGGATGGGGTGTGTGTGCGGGAAACAAAAAAGTAACGTAGCTCGATTTTTGCTGCCAGGGTTGTTGTTTATGTGGAAGAGATGGGCACTGTGTTTGCATCGTGTTTGGGAGTACGGCTTAGCTTCAGCACGTAAGGACAAAGCTCGGTGGCGGTTCTCGTGGGAGATTTCCTTGAATCCGGGCAAAGCTTCCCTGAAGCCTCCCTCGAGCATTGCTCAGAAACCTCTCTTCAAGAGCCGGCGTCTGGAAGAGCGCAGAGGAGCGGGTGAAGGGACACGTTGCGGTGCGAGATGAGAGTCCTTAAATCATTGAGCGGAAAGAGAAGAGGACCCTGGGGCTGTTGCTTTATTTTTAGCCTTTTCCTAAAGGTTACCCACATGATGTTTTATCTTTGCCAGCTGATAGAGCTGAGGAGCTTCCTGATCGCTTTTGGAGTCCGGGAGTAGCAAGCAGGCACGTTAAATATGAAGCTTACAGCCCTGAGGGGGGACACAGCATTGGCGGTGGGGGACCAGAGCTTGGAGCCAGTGTGAACTTGGTGACTTCCTCCTGCCAAAAACCCCACGACGTGGCGACACAGTGGTCCGACACACCGGGCAGTCTGTCCGTGCTGGCTCATGGGTTGGGTGAGCCTTTTTGGGTGCCTATTGCTGTTTCCCGCCATTGCAAGGAGGGGGCTTCTTCCCCGTCCTTAGGCAGGTGGGGAAAGTCTTTTCCCACCTAGGGTGCAGGATGGGGATGGCAGATCTCCCAGACCTTGCAGGAGAGCATCTTCCAAACTGCGGCTCAGAGGAAGAACACTGGCTGAAAACAGGTGCTTCAAGTAATGCCCTATTTTCCCCTTTTGCTTGGTCTCAGTTTTAATTTTCTCATTTGTGATGGTGGAAGAGTTTTGCAGACACCCTTTTGTGTCCTGTGGGCTGCAGGTTGACAACTGCTGCATCGAGACGTTGGCAGCATCTGGTTCCTGCTCCCAATTTCGGCCTGAACGAAGCCACATATCAGTTTGCAGATCTATGGCACAGTGACTTCCAAACCCTTGCTCACTTTTTTTTTTTTTTTTACGTGTTACGGTTTTGGTGCATTGAACTTCCCTCTCAAGGTCAGACAAGAGCAGGGCTGGCCCAAAACTCAAGCTGGGGGAGGAGGACTGTTTTCAGGGAGGCTGGATTGTCCTGGTCAAACATCCAGTGCAAAGCAGTCTTGTAACCTGCCTCTTCTGGGAGAAGCATTGTCGGAGTCTTTCTTGAGCTGAAATCAAGCAGTTTTCTCGGTTTGAAGAGAAGGTGATGGTCTCTGGTTGGTTTGGATTGCATTTCTCTGGCCAAGCACCGGCTCCTCACGGCACATGGGCGTTTACTAGCAGTTTTTGGAGCAGTGGCCAAAGTGGGACTGGTTTGGAGCCTGGTAGATCTTGTCCCCACCAAGGATGAGATCTGCTGTGTGCTGTAGCTGGGCTGGAGCAACGCAGCTCTCCCAGGGTCTGCATGGGCTGTGCTTCACCCAACGGGGTGACTCTGGGCTTGATTCCCCAGAGGGACGGTGCCGAGGGACCCGGGTGAAGTGCCTCCGGCTCCATCCACCTCACTGGGATTTCACTGGGATGGGCTCTCTCTGTCCATCTCGTTGTGATCAAACTGATCCCTTTGCCTCCTCTCCTGGTGATGTGAGCACAGTGGACCCCCGTGTCCCTCCCGAGGGATGCGGGGGATGCTCTCCAGGGACCGGGGCTGCCCTCCCCAGCTCAGAATGGGGTCTGCAGTTTTTGCTGCTGGTTTCTGCAACACACTGGAGCCCTGTCCCTGCTCCCAGCCACAGAGACAGGACCAGGCTGGCATTGGGAGGGTGGGAAGAGGCAGGGGAGCAGAAACAGGGAGGCGAGTTCCCAGGGAGATGTGGCATTAGAGGAAGTGACTGGTGCCTGCTGACAGCAAAGCCTCTCCAGGAGGATGGCTTTTTGCCATGCTGCCTCGCTTAAGGTCACCTTCCCTTTCTTCCTCCCCTTTTTGGCAGAGGTTTGTGCAAATCCCGTGTGTTGGTGTCCTGTCCCAGGTAGGAAAGCGGAGCTGGCAGCGAAGCCACCGAGGGCTGTGCAGGATCGGTGGGATGAGGGGAGGCAGCTTTGCTCTGCGTCCCACTGGACCAGCCGGCCTTGGGCACCTGGGCTCACCGAGGTGCTGCCCGGTGGCAAAGGCAGCATGTCCCTCCCAGACGGTGGCCTCGGAGGCTACCAACCTGGCGCTTGGCAGAACAGAGCAGTCAGTCCCTGTCACCTTCTGTGCCCCATTGCATTGTCGTCCCCGAGCTGGGGGTTTATTGTCCCCAATTTCTGCAACACCGTGGAGGGGAGGAACATGTCCCCGACACGGTGCTTGATGGTCCCTCATCACCTTCAAAGGTGTCAGCTCATCCTGCGGGCAAGTGAAGGGATCGGTTTCCCCCCCGGCAGCGTCGAGCAAGTGCTGGATGTTAATTTACTCTCCTCCTCCCTGAATTTCCCCCTTGCTGGCATCTCTTTGCCGCGTCGGACATGCTTGCCCCCAGCTCCCCGGTGTCGCGCCTGCGGAGGGAAGCCACAGCGGCTGGAAACGCCTGGCTCCTCAAGCACGATAATTGAATGTGACAGGAACACACTAACTAGGAGACCTCACTGCCTCCAGCTGATTTGCATTGCAAATAGCATTTAAAAATAAAGAGTGATGAGGGTTTGTTGTTTTTCTTTTTTTGGTTTTTTTATCCCCTCTTTACAGGGAAGCTGGATGCAAAGATCCATCAGGGAGCAAAGAAGGGGTTAATGAAGCAGAAAGCGATGGGGTGAGCCGCGGGGGAGCAGCGTCTGTTCCCATTCCCACGCAGCACCCGACTGCCACCGAAGGGTGCCAGGATGGTCCTCAACTCTGGAAAGCAGGTGCAAGATGGATCTGAGCGTGCTTTTAAGTATTGCTTTATCCGTTGTATTCCAGAAGCATTAAAAGAGACGTGTTTTCACTGACCTCTCGCTCAACAGCCTTGTGCTTCCCGGGAAGTCGCGCGCTGTTGAGCGCGTGCTCGGGGATGCAGGGCCCGCGGTGTGGGTGGTGGGCTCTCTTCCTGCTGGGAGGTTTTCCGCTCGTGGGAGCGTGCCCTTGCAGCTCTTGCCATTCCTGGGAAGTGCCCAGCCTTACGTCTCCCTCTCCTGATTTCTATCAAAGCAGCAGCCACCCTGCAAAAGCTGACACCCCCCCTCCAGCAGCTGTGTGCATGAGTTAAAAACCCATTCTGCCTTATGAATAAGATTAATTTCTCCTTTTTCTTTAATCCTTCATATCCAGCATCTCCCCGCATTGCCGTGTCTGTGCTCATTACGCACTCGTGTTCACTGGGCTGTGAGCCTTTCGTGCCACGTTGCTCCAGGCTCTGCCTCGCCGTGGTCTAAGTGCTCCTGGTTCCCCGCAGCCCACCCTGCTCCGGAGGGGACAGAGCCACCCCTGAGCACCACCAGCCTCCCTCCTCTCCGTCCCTGGGGATGCGGCGAGGAGCAGAGCAGGGCTGCCAGCTCAGCTGCTTGGCGTGGTCACCCATTGCAGGTTGTCCCAACCCTCCGCCTCTGTTCGTGTCGCTACCCCCTCAGAGAGGAGGAGGAGGAGGAGCGTGGGAAGCCTTCGTGCCAGCTGCCTGCACCCCTGAAACTCGGCAGCCGGACACTGCAGCGCTGGTGTTTGCCCTGGGAGTCGTATTCTGGTTCCTTTTTTACGGGACCTCTGAGATGGTGGATCTGGAGTCAACACCCACCCACATAATTCCTCATTTGGAAAACCCTCGCAGGTGTTTCAGCTCCGAGTTGGCCAGGCTTGGCACAGAGGTTATGGCCTGGGAGCTGCTGTTCGGTGTCACGGAGATGGGCTTCTCCTGCTTCCCTCCTCCATCCACCAGCCTGGCCCTGGCCCTCGTGTCCCACTAGTATGGCCCCAATCAGCTGTGCTGGGACTCCTGGTGACTTCCCTGCACACGTTTCTCTTCTTGTATCATGGTGGTCCTCCTCTCTTGGGTGGATGTGCCTCAAGAGCGAGGGGAGATGTCTGCAGTGCCCATGGGAGCGGCGCTGGAGAGAGACAGGGGAGCTTGGGGTGGCAGCCTGGGGCCCTGGTGCGTGGGGAGAAGGAGGCAGGAGAGGACTCAACCTGGGTGGCCAGGTGGGAGAGGCAGGAGATGGAGGTTGCGTTGCCCAAGCTGCCTGCAGCTCCCTGGAGCGTCTCTCCTAGAGGTGGAAGAGGTTGACCCTCTAGCAGCCAGCCCGAAGGTGGCACTTGTGGACGAAGGTGGGGGAGATGCTCTTCCAGGCAGAAGACAAGCACATGGAGAAGGTTACGTGGTGGACAGTGTCCTTCACAAAACATCACTGGTGCTCTGCTGCCCTGCCCTGTGCCTCACCGGCATGGCCTGGGATGAGCGGGATGCTCAGGACACCGAGCACCCAGGGAGGTGGGGCTCAGCACCCAGGGGTGCATCCAGGCTGGGCTCCACGTGCCGCAGCCCCAGGGTTTCCAGCTCCTGCTCCTTATCCTGGGAGCGCCGTGGAGTTGGACGAGGCTGTGATGGAGTGGGATCTTGTACCATCCCCATGGCTCACGTCATGCCCATCACACTTAATGCCTGTCAAAATCCTCGTCTCAGGGCACTGCTTCCCAGGACGGGTTGCCCACCCCATGCCTAAGCCGGGCTTTTAATACAAGCCCATGATTTGGCTTCATATGAAACCGGACCCATCTCCTGTGACCACCTCTGTGCCCTTGGGAGCATCATTCCTGGTCCAGGATGTGCTGAAAAATCAGTGCTGAATGTCCAGAATAACTTTTACCCAATCCTTTAAAGAATTTTGGTAAATGCTGACCTGAATTTGGTAATATAGGTCGACTTGGGGCCCACCAGCGTTGGGTTTGTGCCACACAAGGACAGTTTCTCCTCTTCATCATGATAAGGAAGAATTTCTCCTCTTTATCTCTTTCGGGTTAAATGAATGCTCTTCTCAACCCTCTCTTCCTACTGCTTTAAAACTTTTCTGGTTCCCCTCCCACCTGCCTCAACCCCAAAAGCCAGAGAAACAGGGTGATGGCACCCAAAACCCAGCCCTTCGTGGTGTCCCACCTGCTTCGCCAAGAGGTTTGCGTCTCACGTTGTCCTTGTTTGGGGCCGAAAAGCATCGGAAGGAATTGGCATCTCCTTCGGTGTCCTCCTGAACCCGT
>NW_010551494.1:0-515 GCF_000687285.1 Phaethon lepturus
TAACTGTGCTATGTCAGACTGGCACTGCCACAGCCAAGGGGGGTTTTGGGGAGTTTTATGTGTGGAACAGAACCTTTGGGCAACATGCATTTTCTTGACCAAGTTTCTGCTTGTTTCATTTACCGGGCAAACAGGGCAAAAAATAGACACAAGAAAGTGTAGACTAAGAGTCACCTCGTATATTGTGCTGTTATCCTGCTTGCTATGTAAAATAGCTGTTGCTGCTGGAGGGATGCTATGTATCTCTTTGGGTTTCCTTGTTCCGTGGGTTTCCCCACAACAGGCAGTTTCATAACAGCATCTGATTAACTGTCCTTTGCACATTGCAGGTAAAATCGCCCGTGGATACGTCGAAGCCCGTCCTTCGGTGAGTGTGAACGTAACCTTTCGCTTTCATAGCATTTAGGAATGGTGGAGCAAGCTGTGAGGTTTGCCTTTTGTGACCGAGTGCCAGCCTTATAGGCTGGCAGAAAGTCAACTGTACAGTCTTTGCAGCAGCAGCAAAGGGATCACTG
>NW_010551495.1:0-21625 GCF_000687285.1 Phaethon lepturus
CGGGTTTCTTTCCCCCTGTTTTTCCCTCTTGCATCCTGGTTCTCTAACGATAATGGATTAGTTCGTTACAAACGATTTCCAAACCGCCCCTAAGCCTTCAGCTTAATTTAACTGCTGCTCGGTGGCCACCGGCTCATGAAGGGACGTCTACGGAACAGCAGCACAACTTTGGACACAGGGCAAAGAGGGATGAATTTCCTTCCAAGGTGCCTGAATTGGGGTAAAATTTCCTTTTGCCTGGAGAGTCAGTGAACGACCTTTAGCCACAGGGACCAGCTCAGCACAGGCACCAAGGGCCACCGCGTTCCTTCGGCGGACGGGCGCGGGAGGGCCAGTTCCGTGCATCCTCTGGCGGTTAAGCCGATCGACGCGCGTCTCCCTGCATCTCGCGCCCTCCCTCCCAGGAGACGTCCCCTTCCGAGCAGCGACGGCGCAACTCAAAGAGGCAACTCCCGTCCGAGGGCCTGCTGAGATCCCTTTAGGGTGCTTCTCAGATGAAAATGTGACTTCAAGGGTCTCGAAAAGCGAGAAGCGTGGGCACGAGGCGGGTACCCGTTGCGAGGAGCTCGCGCAGCAAGCGTCAGCCACCGCTGAGCTAAAGCTCGCTTCGCGGGACTCCCAGGAGGCACGGGGTGTCTACGCACGCTCCCTAGAACAAAGACCCTGGGGGAGGGTTTGATACAGAAGCATGTGTTTGCTAATGACTTATTCCACAGAACAAAACCTGAACGGCTGAAAAGCCTGCTCTAAACCCAGGTATGCCTACAGGCTCCAAATTAGAAGAACATTTGAACCTTTGCACTCTTTAAATTTCAAGCCTTGTTACCAACCCCTAATCTGCTCCCTTAACCTTGACCGGAGAGGGAAATTTTTTTTATAAGCACCATTTGATGGATATACACTGTAAATAGAAGACCTTTACTCCCCCATCTCTCCTTTTTCAATGCTCTGCCTATTCAACAGAGCAAAAAACTTTTGTTGCCTGCCGGCACAGCTGCCTTCAAGTTGCTGCTACAGCAAGCAGGGCAATTTTACCTCTCAGGTCAGCTAGCCAGGTTGACCCCTCACCTTTGACAGTGATCTTTATCTAGACTCCATCTTAATTATTTATCTCAGGAAGGTCAGAAAGAAAATGCCTCTCTCAGGACCCCTACTGCTTCAGCCTGTGTAACTTGTTAAAATGCAAGTTCTTTGAGGATGGTAATTCAACCAAGCCAGCTAAGAAACTGATGCATCACTTTTATAATAATTAGGAAATGCTGATGTTTAGAAAACTGCTTTCAGCTCACAGCCGTCATTCTGAAACCTAGCGATAGAGAAACTTGTCTCAGAGAACTCCGACGGGCCAGTAGATCTTTGCTAATAGGAATGTAAAAGATTTTACGTAATGTTGAAACCCATTAATGTGTTTTGTGCCTGAAAGTTTTGCAGTTTAGCAAAGGCAAAAACCTCAGATACACTAAAATTCTGAAACTCTTGGAAAATACAGGTAACATATATATAAAGGACTCTTTGGAAACATCAGTAGTGTTAAAGCTGAAAGAGTGGTAAGCGAAGTTTTAATAAAGTTATTAAAAACGTAATACTTTGTCTTCCTTGCAATAGTATTTCACGGCATAATTTAAGAAAAGCCACACACACAATAAAAGGAAGAAAAAGGGGGGGAAAAAAGCTTGTAGTAAAAAACTGGGGTATAATTTTCCTCAATCAACTCCAGCTCATGACTGCAATTACCCCAAATCTTTCCGAACCTTGCTGTGATACACCAGGGACAGGTCTTGGAGCCTCTGTGGGTGGCAACCTTTCATCTGCCTCTCAAACTGTTCTTTATTGTAAGGTTTCAAATTAGTGCTAGCAGCAATGAGCAAATTTGATAATTCGATCTCAAATTAGTTAATGTAATGTGCCAGGAACCACTAACTAAGGCACTGCAAAGACGAAAATGTATCTTTCCAGACTCAGGATGCAAGGTTAGCCAGCCTGACATCTCATATTTGAAAAGTTGCTTTTCGTTTTAATTAAAATGAAATTTTCCTTTAAAGGCACCCCCCCCTTCTTTCCCCACAGTGTATTTTCCTCATTCTGCGTGGAAAAACATAGCATAAATACATGAGGCACGCATTCTTTCGCGATACTACATAAATTGTGTCTGACCCAGATAGCTGTGAATTGGGTGGAAATCATTAGGATCATATGTGCCGATTGAGCCTTTGTAGATAGCGAAGTTAACTGGGGATACGTTTCCGCGGCAGCTTTCAACAAAACGAGCCAGTGATTCACATTTCAGATCCTTATCTCAAGTTTACCCAAACTCATTTGTTCTGGAAATCAAGATGAAATATTTAACAAAAAAACCAGACATGGAGTTTTCCGACGACTCTTGGTTTTGACAGGCTGGGACTACGAGGGCACCTCAATTACACCTCGGTGGTTTCACCTCGCTTTAAAGACGAAGCCAGAGAGACCAGGTTTGATCTTTACGTGCCTTTGCTTGTCTTGGAAGAACTTCTCCTCTTCCACCTCTACGCTCACTTTTTCTCTCCAGGGCAACTACAGGAGCTACAGAGCTCACACCGGCCCTTGTGCATTCGCCCCCTCCCGCAACACCCCTCCCGCGCGCCGGCAGGACAGCCTCCCCCAGCCCGTGACCCCGCGCCGCAGATGCGGCGTTTGCCGCCAGGAGCGCCCGCCGCAGGACCGGGGAGCCGAGGTGTCCCCCCTCGCCTAACCCTGAGACATGTCGCCCGTGGGGGTGCAGGCTCGGAGGAGTTTTCTTGGGGAAAAGGGCGATCTGGGCGCCAGGCTCCACCACCCCAACCCCTCAGGGTGCAAGCTATAAGGTGCGGGGGGATAAACGGTCAGTAGCTTCTCCTCCTTCCTAGGTACGCTGCCTCTGTCCCTTCTCCTCCGGACAAAGGCAGGCATTTCCGTTCCACTGTGTAAAAAGCTGTTATCCTCCCTTCAGCCAAATAAAAACGCATTATTTAGACAGACTGAGATATTAAACAAGGGAGTCTGAGAAAGCCCCAGGTGGGAGCCACCGGGAAGGAAAAGTATACAGGGAGAATCATCTTCAAGACCCTTCTCTGAAAGCATCTGTGGATTTCTGACGTTTTTAAATTCATCTTTCTTTTGGTTAAAAATATCCATTAAAAGTGGCCAAACCCGTGATTAGTTTCAGCCTCCTGAAACGGAACTTTTCAGGAGGCTGGCGAATAAAGAGTTTTTAACATTAAAAAAAAAGTTGTCATGGCCTGGAGTACCAGCAGGTCCGTCTGGACTAGATGAGCACAGGCAGTGTAATAAAATGTGTAGAACTTCCCAAAAACGTATCACAGACACTCTTAGGCTACCATATGAAGCTTTGGTTCTTCTCCAGGCATTATTCTACATTACGAGTACAGGTCGCTCTCTGTGCTGGATTTGTATTAACTGGCAGATTTACTCTAATATATTTATTTTAACGGTACAAATTACATCTGAATCTAGATGAAACTCGAGACACCACCGACGAGTTGAGGATCCACCCAGGAAAACTAACCCCCCATACAAAATCCACTTCATTTGTTGTTTGGTTTATTTCCTTTTTGGTTTCGTCCAGGATGGAAAGACACTTGCTGGAGGGAAGAGAGGGAATGGACATAAAATTCCTAAAGGAGCAGTTCTGCAAGATACTTGGGAGCAAACGCCTGCCAGGCACGTCCCAGCCTACCCTGTCCCAGGGGAATGCCTGTGTGCAGCGAAACTACCTGCAGCGTCCGAACGTTGGGCAGTTTGTTTTAAACTACAAGAAGCTGCGAAGCGAGTTCCGGAAGTCGAACTGGAATAAAGGACTGGAGAGAGTTTGAAAAGCATCACTGTTGTGCTGGGCCCTGCACCTCAGTCGGAGCTGAAAAGCCTCCAGCCCGGAGCCGAGTGACAGATGATTCTCCTCCAAGTTGTTTTAAAACGAACAGAAGACGTTCTTTATCTGTGTGGTCTGAGCTCATTTACTCCAGGAGAAATCTCCAGCTCCTGGCCAGCTGAAAGCCAGGTCTTGTTCTCCCATCTGATGGATGAATGGAATTTAGAAGTTTGATACTGTCCCCTGAGATGTCATTTAAATCCACAGATACTTTCAGCAAGCAGGTAAAGTTATAATGTCATTCCACTGGCTCATCTCTCCGGCTCCCCCCTCCCGCTTCTTCCCACACACGAGCCTGTCTTCACTTTTTCTTGTTATAAATCGCGGCACCTCGAAAGGAATTATCACATTTTCTTTCTTTGGAGACGCCTGTCTGGTTTTGTATGGTTTGCTGTGAAACGATAAAACAGAAAAGCAAGCTCACACACACACGGAGCTTCTTAATCACCCGTCTACTAAAACTGGCTCTGAAAAACGGATTTGTTATTTTCAAGCTATATAAACAAAGGAGGGAAAGCAAGAGCCACTGCCACTGCTTTTTGCGAAGTTATACCGATGTAAGCTACAGAGTGTCAGCTTTCCCGATTACTTCTGCAATGCGGGAAAAATACAATTCAGTCAATACTTCAGATGGACAGAAACCACATTCCTTTATGACAAACTTACCCCTCTTCTTGGAACTCAAGCACAAATCCCAAGCTCCATCCTAATCTTTTGCAAAGTATTTATGGCAGTTTGATTTATTTTGCCTGTTCCGCTGCTGCTGTAGATTCAAAGCTTTGCAAGCAAAAAACCGCAGCAAAGCAGCAGCAGAACAGGAGCAGGTCCTTCTTTTTGGAGCAAATGACTCCTTTGCTGTATTGACACCCACATAGATTCTTCTCCGGACCAGGCTGCGCTCTAGGGTAACTGCTGTTGAACTTGACATGAAAGAAATTCTTCCCAGTATAGCAACATATAGAACATGAGGGACTATCGCATCTGATTACCGACCGAAGACGTGCGCTCGTTCGATCCATCCCAAATCAGATAGCACCAGCCCGCACATTTCTCTCTGTCCGGGCTGTTACCTTCGCTTTATCACAAAAAGGGCTCCAAGACAGTGGGAGCTGCTACTGTTGTAATCCATCCAAGATGAATAGTAGAAAAGCCTGAAATAAAACCCAAGTTTCCTGTCCCATGTGTCTGCCAGACGGCTGGTAAAAGGTCAGGGGCATCCTCACTCCAGACTGGTAATTGCAAAAAATGAGAGAGGTGAACCCTAACCAGCAGATCAAAGGAGGAGAGGAAAGGAGAGGATTTTACAGGGAACAGACTGACTACAGGGGCAAAGCATTAGGGGAAAGAAAATATTTTGTAATAGAAAAAAGCCAGTATAATTAGCATTGCCTCTGTGAATCAGTCAGATACCAAGTAAAACTTAGCAGGCAACTAAATATAATGACCGCTGGCCGAGCGTTCATTCCGACCGCAGCAGAAGATGTCGAGGTTTGTCGAAGCAAATTTTCTCTGCAAGTCCTAACAGCCAGTCACGTACAAGTGCTGGGAAAGTGGCTCTTCATTTCCTGGGACAAACCAAAACTGCAGCAGGATCAGAACCTTCACCATCCTCCGAATATTTAGTGCGTGGAATATTTAGGTTTGAGAGACTCGGACAACGCGCTGGGCGACTGCCGCAGCATCGACCCGAACACAACCCTGCCTGAATCCGGCCTTACCAGCCAGTTGCTCCCAGGCGGCCTTGCTCTCCGCCGGGTGTTATTTGGAGCCTGGGAAGGAATGAGATACCCAGTTCCACCCGCACAGATGCGGTAAACCAGAATTTGACCTTAACAGAAGAGACCGTGCTGAAGGTGGCACAGCCCTTCAGTCCCTCCCACCGAGAGTCGCCGCTCCTGCGGTGCCCGGTCCCGCCGACGCCGCTCGGATCGTCCCCCCGTGGCACGGCCAGAGGACTCAGCACCGAGCACCTTTTGTCCAAACCCTCTTCTACTTCCCTGCCTTTTAAAAAGCTCAGAAATGTCTTCTTGGCAGAAAAATTAACGCGCTGGCTCTCTCAAAGCAGGTACAGCACGGCTGTAAAGGCTAACACCATGAAGACAGTGCCTGCCTGCTCAGGCTATATGTCACAAGGAATTCCCTTGCTTTCAGGTCTGTGTATTTAATAAACTAATCCATTACTGACATTTCCTATTTAAATGAACAAGATTATGCAACTGAACAATATTTTGCAACCAAACCGGACAATAAATCATGCCTTTGGAAGTGCTAATGGTGCTCACATTTATTCCTATTAATACTTCCTCGTTTTGAAAGCTGGGCCAATTCCAGAGATAATGTATTACAAACTTTCCCGCTGAAGGATTTGGGTTCCTCTAGGCTTGATTCCAGTTACAACTGGCAGCTAATACTTTCACACATTCACAAATCCCTAACTCCTCCCCAAGAGCAGAAGAGAGTGGAGAGGTTTTGGCTGGGGTCAGCAGATTTCGGAGTGTTACAGAAATGAATGGGAAGTGATGCAGGCCTCCTTAAACATGAGGCTCTAACAGTGAGAGCTCCTCATAAATGTACGTTCCTTACGTTACACGCTCAGATATATACATCTGCACACCTATGTAATGCTCTGTAAAAAAAACCCTAAAATTAAAGTACAGAAATGCAGCATTACAAATTTTCTTTCAGTCCCATAGAAGTACCACTATATGGTACTCTAAATACCATGCTTCTGTAACAACTAACCGAGCCGTTCACAAAAATCACAACTGCGTAGCATTCATGAAATGTTTGCAACAGGCACCAGTATGAATTTGAAAGGGGCACAGACTGGAATTGCATTTTTCCTGAGCCCAAACTCCCTGGTTCCAGGCAAGCCCTGTTAGAGAAAGCCCCAAACGCTGGGCAACTGGGCAGGAAGGCAAGGGGAAAGGAATCCCTTGGGAACCAAAATCGAAAGAAGAAGTACAGCTTCTGTTTTCAGAGAACAGAGCTAGAGTCTGGCACGGGGTGAAGTTAGTGGTAGTTTTACCGTTTTCTAGCAGAACCCAGATCCCACAAGAAGAATCCAGGAGAATGCAAGAGACCCTAAAGAAACGGCTTTAACAGCTTGCTGTGTGTTCACACGCAACTCCTGGAGTCCATCCCTCCGTAACCTTTCTACATGAGCATTGCACGGTGAAGGGGAGAAGCGGGATTCCCTAACCGGCTGAACAGGAGACTGCAACCAGGAGCACCTCAGAACGACACGACGTGGGGCTTGACCATGGACTTCCCACTCTGGCCTTTAGCCAGCCACTTAACCTCTCCGAGTTTCAGTGTCCTACCTGTAAAGAAGCGCCGCGAACCCTTGGCGGTTTGATAGGGGTAACATGGGAATTAGCTGATGTCTATGCAGTCCCTTGGAAACGGAAAGAGCCAAATATGCCATTAGCTTGAGAACCAAAAAGAATTCGTTGGTTCCTATATTGCCAGCTGATTAAATATCACACAATACCTTAAATCCAGCCCGAAAAGAAAGCTGCACAGGTGGTATCCTCGTCATCACATCTACACCACCAGGTATATTTGTAGGAAACTCTAAGCATCAGTCGGTGATCATCAGATGCACCAGGTAAACTCTTAACATCGTGAATTTATGGAATAACAAGCCTGTGGCGTGCGGGAAAGGATATTGTTTCATAATGGCTCACAAGAAATTTCTTGAAAAAGCTATTTCAGTTCCCCACATGTACTCCTTACTTTTCAAAATACACGTTAGTATACATTGCGCATTGTAAAACACTTCTCCGCTGTATCTGACAACACCTATATCCAAGACCCTCAAGCAGCTTTCAGAAGTTATTTCTGGAAACATTGAATCTCATAACAGCAATAAAAGGAAAATATTGTTGTAGCCAAAATAAATGTCTATTTGGAACATGTTTAAAAAGCGTTGGGATCTTTGTGTGAGTTTGAAATACTAGCTTTCACAGAAGAACAGCTTGACTGTTGAGAGATATCAAGGAGCAGGATAAATTTATAAAGACCTCATGGTTGATTTGTCGATTTGAAGGAAATGCTCAGGAAGATAAAAGTCTGAATTCTGATTCTTTTGCAGTCAAATCAGAATCTCATCTATCCTCTACCAAATCAGTTACAAAGCATGAAATCTAAACCAACAGCTAAAAAAAAAAAGCCTCAGCACTGCGTTATTTTGATCAGGTTGCTAAAGACCAAGTTTCTGTTGCTCACAAGGTCAGCTAGCTGAAAGCACACAAAAGCCTTCACGTGTCATCCAAGAAACACAGGCACGAGAGATGTGAGATCCCAACAAGGATGTGAAAAATATTAGCAATTCAAGCAAAAGTGTGCAAGAAAGCTGTATTTTCAAGGTTCTACTAAATCTAGACTGGGTTTAAACTTGGGGTTTTTTTCTAAGGCGGGGGGGGGGGGGGATTTTTTTGTGGGGGGGGGGGGGGGGGGGGGGAAGTCCCTGTCACAGTTGTACTCACTTTACATCTGCCTAATGAGATCAGAAACAAGTGTTTTGGTCCATGCAAGGGCCAAGAAGATCCAGTCCAGAAAACCTCTAATCTTTCACCCTAAATCTGTAGCCCGACTGTGCACTATAAAGTATTTCTTAGGTCAAGTCTCCCTTTCGGTGCGTAGCCTGGCATGTAAGTGAAGCTCAGGGACAGGGAGGAACGGGGCAAATAGCAGGAAAATAACGTTTGCTTAACAAAGTGAAACACTCGCCCTCTGTAAACAGCCCTTATACATGTGTCCCCGCTCCCCCAAAAAAGGGCTGCGAGACACATCTTTAAGGCTCTAACTAGTGCAATTCCAGTTATTTTGGCTGAACTAATTTACATGAGGATCCGGACCAACGGCACTGCGAACTCCCTCCCTTTTTCTTTTGCTTTGAGACTCAGCACTCAGACATGGCAAACCCTTTTGCTTTATTTTTTCCTTTTCCAGAAAGAAAACCAGCGGATAAAATAGATCAATTCTAGAACTATAATGTCGGGGTTAAGGTTTGGGTTTTTTTAATAGAAACAACAATAATGCTTCTCTCGAGCTAGGAACGGTATCTAGGAACAGTGGAATGATTGTTGCAGGAGTGAATCTGGTTTTCATTAGAGGGAAGTGATGGGTCCAATTTCTGCTGGGGACTGTTTGCTTGCATCTCTTGTTTGTGTTCTGCGTCGGCAGTTAACCCTTCGATCGATGCGCAGCGGAGCCTGCCGCCCAGGTGCCGCCCGGTCCTGGCACCGCACGCACAGCGGCCACGGGCTTACGTCGGGCCCTAAAGTCTAGGCAGAACAGGGTAAAGTTACCCCAGGTAAGGTTTGTAGCCAAGCCTAGCGGACAGGGAAGCTTTTGTCTTCGGTCTCAAGTTGGAAGGAATTTAGAAATTGATTACGGGCCGGAGAGATCGTTTTACACAAAAAGGAAAAAAATCTATACGTACATATATACACACACACAGAGCGGCAGTCACATCTACACAGTGGCCGAAGCTACGCGCACACAAATTGCGAGCAGGTCGGCTTTTGCCCGAGCCCGCGGCCCTCCGGGTGAATCGGGCGCTTGGGAAAGCTGCCGCGAAGCGATTCGCCCAGCGGGCTCAGGACCGTCACAGCCACAGACAAGCTCCGCGGTCTGCTACCTGCCCCGCGAGGACAGCGGGAGCGTCCTGCTCTGCGCTGCCTTCGCACCCCACGAAGCGTTACACGGTAATGAACTCATTATCAGGGAGACAGCAGCTCAGAGCCAGCAGCGAAAACTTCTGAATTGCTAACTTCTGTTTTAATACACTACTGTAAATTATATATTTACTAATTTCATACTAGCATATTAGTATATTAGCATAAACTAATTCCACCAGCAAACTGTTAGGCTGTTTTCAGTCCAAGTTTCGCATTCTCCAGTTATAATAAAATCCCACGGTTACCCAATGGTAATGAATTACTGGATTAATTTCACTGCTTTTTTTATTCACAAGTTTCTGTGAATTAACCGTCAAGCTCTGTAACGTATTCACTGCTTGGAGGTACTGGCTTTGTGCATGTTTGTGAATACTTCTTGATTTACAGATGCTTTGCAAGCAGTTCATCTCAAATTTAGTTCTTAGTCCTTACGTTGATAAGAACCCCCATATCTGACCAGCTAAAAATGAGCGTTTCCATTAAATTTTCACAAGACATCAATGCAAGTATTGAAATTTTCTCTATTTATGAGTTAATTCATCAATAGCAATACCATCATTTACACGATGACGTGGTTTTAGCGCATTAAAAGCGAGTCAGTCTGGGGACCACGCAGCAAGGCCTGCCAAATTCATACTGAATGGGCCAAGGAGGTGTAGCACACGTCAGGCCCTGACGGGAGGTATACAACCTCATTGCAAAATGCTAATTAGGCACTAGCACGCTTTCAACCTAAGGATTTTTCCAAATGCAGCCATTTTGCAGTAAGCAGCCCAAATCAATGCGGTTATACGGGGCAACGTTCTCGTACGTTTTGCAGGTTTCAGGGTAACGTAAGCACGTCAGGTCACCTGCAGCTGGTTGCAAAGCCCTAAAACCTTCCTTGTGGTTGTTTTATAAGTAATATCCTACCTTCATACAGCGCTGTTCGCACCATACCCTCCCAAACAGACCGGTGCAAAAGTTGTGTTTTGAAACATGAATCTCATGGTTTCCTTTCCTCTACAGACCTTGGATCCAGTGCAAATCGGCTGAAAGGTTTGCAAGCTCCAGCACGGCACTAACGAAAGCTGCGGTGTTGATCTCAGAGTTAATTCTTACGGCTTATCGTTGTCTCATCACCATGCTCGGAAAGCTCTGAGTCAGAGCGATTTCCATTGTTCCGGGCGCTCTTCACAGATGCAAGCAAGCACAGCCTCTGCCAAGAGGAATTTATAGTCAAAGCCCCTTATTTTGCAGTAAATTCACTGTACACCCACGCAGCACCCCACTGCAACGTGAAGTATTTTCAAGATGAGAAAAAACACGAGTGAGATACGTGGAGCAAATGAGGAAAGCGGGTACGATTACCAATGGCAGATTGATCTGGTACCACGGACTTTACGTACGTAACACGAGAGACCCAGAAGAAAACTGCAGTCAGTGTCTGGCCCTAAATATCAGAATTAGACACAACATGCACATAATATCCACGCTTTATTTATTAGGTTTGATTCACCTCCAGAGCACACGGGATGGAAACGCCACACACAACGCACTAGGATCACACGTGTGCTTGAAATGAGATTTCCTGGCCTCTCCTCTCAAGAAGCCGTCTCCCCACCAATCCCAACGCCCTGAAGGGGAAGGCAACGCTCACGGAACTGCTCACAGACTAGATTTTAGATATAAAATGACAATCTCGCCCAGTTCAACAACACCTCCGCTAATCTTTAACCTGCTCTGACCAGATTTGCCCTGTTGCAGTGCCCTTAGCTCTATTCCCGCCCGTGAAAAAGAGAGGAACCCCCGCAAGCCTCTGCCCCCTCCAGTGTCACCACTATCCCATCCCCAGAGCACAAATCTTAACACTTAAATCAGGGGGAAAAATTACTCTGTCAAAAGGCTTCTTGGTTAGATAAATGCAAAGATATTGTTACTCAGCCACTAAACCAATACATGCAGAACATAAAGAAGATTAAAAGAAACTGTCACCACCCATGGCTAAAATTGTTTGCCACCCTCCTGTTTCACCCAGCCTGCGTTTCACCGCTTCTTTGGAAGAAGTTCTCTTGGAAGGAAAACCCTGCTCTCCCTTTTATCGGAGGGAAAGCTCTTAGGCAGCCCCCCTCTATGGAACACATTCTTGTAGACGTACGCCACAAAAGAGCACCAAGACCGCGACAGCGAGAGAGGCTTTCACTCGGGTCCTTGCCCTTAGCCCAGTCCCCAGCTAATGTTTCGCGTAACCACAGCACGTCGGGTCGTGAAGTAGTTCTGGTAGCGCGTATAAGGTAGCATTTCCCCCTCTTTGCCCGATGCCAACACATTTCAGACTCTTCAAAGCAGCGTATTGTGTGCCTTTTTCTGTTCAGATAATTCCTTGAATTACTTCAAAGATCTTTTGCTGCACTCCATACATTTATTACAAACTAGGTGTCTTAAGCCAAAACATTAATTGCATCTTCCAGAAAGGAAAAAAAGCGACTACATTTAGTAATGTATTCATTACGCGACTGATTGACACAGCCAGAAACGGGGTTTTAAATTCAAACCGTAGAGGAGGACAGAGTGCTGGGAGGTTCCAGCATTCAGCTTCAGTAATCTCACCTCTCTGTGGTTTATCTCTGCGAGTCGGATAATTTATCCTCCTCGTGGCAAGGCAAAAAGGGAACTTGGCAGAGGGGGCCAGACAAAAGTAGACATTTTGTAACTGCTAAGTGCTAACGTTTCTGAAGATAATTTTTGCAAAAGGTTCCTAAACAGCCCCTGTCAGCCAAGTTGTATTTTGTAATTTCAAAGTGACTGTGGGAGTCTAATCCAGTTCAAACCCTTTGTAAATTTTAATGGAAACGTTCATACACAAAGGACAAAAAAACGCTTAGCTGCTGTTAGATATTCAGGAAATCTAAATCTAATTTGCACTCCTAATCAGCGCTACAATCTCAGCAATGCCTGTTGTTTCTCTGTTTTCTTATTGCAATTTCAGCTGCAGTACCTATTTGATATCAAAATACAGTTCTATATACAGCTATATCTGCAATTCTACATACAGATCAAAATACAGCTTTAATTAATGACAGGGAAAAAAGGGCGGATTTTCTTAAAAAACAAAACAATGGGATATTGCGCTAATTTCTAGGTGTGTGGAACTCTGGAGTGAAGAAAAAGATTGCATCCATCAAAGATGAAGTGGGAGGTTTTTGTTGGGTTTCTTGGGTTTTTTTTAACACTTAGGGATGGTGATAAATATCCTCGTGCATATTAAAGCCACTGTGTCCCTGAAGTAGGTGTGCAAAGCACCTTTTTCAGCTGAAAAGGAAGAACGAGTGCTGACTGACTCTGCCCAGGAGAGAAAAGGACACGGGACCCATGACAGACACCGAGAAGACGTCACGCTGTCCCACGCTGTCCCATCAAGCGCAAGTCATGCTTCCGACGAGCGGCTAATAGAGACCAGAAGAAATCCTAGGAAAGCAATGTGAACGCTCGATGCTTAAATGGAATCAAATGCTTAGAGGTACGAATTAAATGCAATTCTGCTGCTGAAAGACAGACAGAAAGCTACCGTACCCGTATAGCGAACCGAGGTGCAGAGAAGGACGGCGGCCGATTGGTGTCAGGAAACCGAACAGTCTTGACCTACAATACTTTGCCCTAACTGCCTCATTTGAGTCTTCAGAAATTTTGGGCCTCACTAATTATGGATAATCCTACAAAAAATGAAGTTCATCAGGAACAAACAGAGGACCTCCTTCATCGCCCAGCTTGGAAGGTTAAGCAGACTGCAATATGTATTACAGGACCACGGAATAAGGCATTCCTTTCCCATTCAATGTTTCAATACATTACCAGCTTTACGTTGCCAGAGTTATTTCTGAAGTTTGCTACGTTTTTGCCAGCAGGAGAGCAAACTTAGGCAGTAGCTGCAATATTATTAAAATTGCAGTTTATTAAAACAAACCCGCAGCAGGAAAGCAAACGAGTGGATAAGGCCTGAATGTGGCCCAATTCAAGCAGCCATTCAGAGATCCCAAAGTTAGAACTAAACTTGGACAACACCTCTGCTTGATCTATGAAGCCCTCAGAGACTTCCTCCCCTCTTCATTTTGTTACGAGGCTCAAAGCCCTCGAAACAGAGCGCTGTTATGCACAGTAAGAAATTCCTACTTATGTTGAACGTCGAAGCATGCTTTACAGATTTCCACTGACTTGAGCCGGAGATGAGATAAAGTGAGATTAATCTTTGTATTAAAATGTCGGCTTACATTTCGGAACCAAAATACATTTTAAAGCAGAATCTATTCTTTCATTATGAACAGGGTAAATGCAAATGCATCAATTCTACAGCCTTAAAAAGACTTGTAAAGTGAGAAATTCATTCATATCCTCTTCCCCGGGAATTTATTTTAACAAATACCTAACAAAACAACGTAAGTTGTTCAAGCACCCTAGGCTGGTTCCAATCTTGGGCACCCTCCCACGGAGAGTTAGGAAGCACAATTAGGACAGAGCTTGCCAAGTGCTTTGGAGCAGAGTTCTACGTTGCTCCCTGTTCTGCAAAGACGTATGTACGCAGACATGTTTAAAATGAAGCTATCCTTTGCAATACTGAGACTGAAGTGTAACGGTATGAAAATGAACATAGGTTTTAAGTAAATATTTGTATAAAAGCCTATACACAAAATAGACTTCTCTTGCATAGTCTTTGCAACAGACGGGAACATTTCAGGACTCTGTCCTGCTGTGTTTGGGGAAGAGAGCCACACTTCTCAGGGCTATCTGGAAAACGTAACGTGGAGGGGGAGCTTAAGGTTAAATTATTGAACGCAAACTGCTTTAAGAGCTATATTAACACCTGCTTGCAAGTTGATCCTTAGCAAACGCAGAGGTTGTGCTTCAAAGACGGGACAGCCCCTTTGGATGACGCAGCCCGCTGCCCAGCGCAGGCAGCGACGACCTGCCCTGAGGAGACAGAGGAACTTTGCCACGTAGGGATTTATTGAGTCACTGTTGGCTCCTCTCGTACCGTCTTCTGCCTACAGAGCTCTGGAGGAAAAAGAAAGCCTAAAAAGCAAACACAGTCCAGACTAAACAAAAGGAAGAGGGGGAACATTTCTGTAGGAAGCAGGACAATTGTATTTGCTGGAAGGAAAGGCTACACAGTTCCTCCCATTTTGGAGAAACCTTTTCCCTGTGAAAATAAAGATCCAAACGCTCCAGAAAATAAGGACGGACTACATGTTGTGTTTTGCTCTACTGCACGCATGTATATAATCTTCCCAGAAACATTAAAGAATCCATTAGCTGCACACCTGGTATTGGGATCCCCCAGGAATACGGTAAATAGAAAACCTGCTCAGCAGCGACTCAGCTCACTGACTGTCCCTTCTAGCAGTGGGAACACGCGCAGGGAATGCCTCCTGCAAAGCGGCACGGAGGAAGGCTCGCTTCGGTCTGAGCAGCAGGATTTTGATAAAGCAAGGCGGCACAGGATGGCTAAGCTCCCCGGCCAGTAAGCCACACTGGGGAACACTCGGGTACCGCAAGACGCCCTTTCAGACAGCTGGTGGGAAGGCAGCTCCAGGAGTCACTTTCCCGATGCAAAATTGCTAGCTCCACAGCCACGCTCATAATTTTCTTGCACCGCTCTGCACGTCCAGCAATGTTAGTTTACAAATGCCCAGAAGGTGTTAAGAGTTAGTGGGGAACTAAATTTACTGTCAGGTGAAACTATCAGATGATAGAACCCCTGACGGAAATGGAAGAGGACCGTATTTTTTGTCTTATAAAACTAGAGAGGACAAAATACTAAAAACCAATCACCTAGGAACATAACAAAGTGAGAGGGGATCGAGTCACTCCTTTCCACCTCTCAGCACGGTGATATTGACCTAATATTCCTTAAAGAAAATATGTCCGAGCAAAGCTGATGTAGCACTGATCCATCTACATGTCTGGGAAAGTTCTCTGCTGATTGAGTGTCTAGCCAGGAAGCTACCTTGACAGAAAATATACCTGCGTCTGTTTTCGCAAGTACTGGTGCATATTATGGATAAGCAACACACACATTTGAGGAGAGCATACAGCTAAGGAGTAAATGTTTGGGGAGTTCTCTTCATTGTGGGAATAGAGGTTGTTATTCAAGTAACCACAAGTTAGAAATCGCAGCTGAATATGGGCTTGCCTTCGGTTGAGTTTTAGTTTGGGTAATAGTTAAGATTTCACAGTAAAAAAGAGCCTGTGTGAAATAATCACAACTCTTAAGGAAAGGAAAGGGATGCGAAAGATGGCTGGAGAATCTAAAGCGAATGGTATTCTGTGTTGCCAAGCTCCATATGCACAGAATTGCTCAAAAACCCATTCAACAAACAAATGCTTTGAAAACAAGTCCATAACACCACTTGAGACAAACAGTTCCTCAAACCAAACACTATTCATTAATTTACCTAAACTGCATTCCCATATAATCACCAGCCCATGGCCTACATATCTTCATCTCTTTATTTACGAAGTATTAATGGAATTATATTTAAAGCGCAGCATCAAAGTTCGGTGCCTTTGATAAGTTTGCACTCTCACTTTGCCCCTGGCAATACTACGTCTCTTATTAATGCCTCGTCCCGGTTCACAGATGGATGAATCACCATACAGATATCAACAGAGTCTTAGCCCAATACTATTATCAAAACCAGTGTCCATGGCGAGTCTAGAAGGTTTCATTATAGCACCAGCTGCAGGTGTGGGGCCGAGATGCAAATGTTTATGCTGATTATCATACCTAAGATCCCTGCACATTTTCAGCTGTAACCGTTGTAACATGATGACAAATTATTCGCAGAGCATCTCGGGGTCCACGCAGGTGCCGGGCTGTCCCTACCCCACAGCGGAGCTCCAGCAGCGGGCACGCGGTCCGCGATCTCCAGTGTTGAGACAGAAGGAGGAATAAACCCACAAATTGTGCTCAGCGGCTCCCCGACCACGTCAGTGCTTCTTGATTAAAGATTCTTTCAGGCGTGTGATGCTATTGGTGGTTTTTACTGCAGATTTTTGCAATTCTCCAAATATCATCCTTCAAAAAGACATTTTAAAAAATCTTAAAAACGCATTTATAAAAGTCTGAAAAATTCCCTAAAAAGCTCGGCAATAGGAATGCATAGAAAGAAAAAACACTAAGCTTATTCACAGCGTAAATACAACCATATGCTGCGGATTGCTCTAATTTAAAGAAAAATGTTTACAACAGTGAAAAATCTTGAGAAACTCTTTCGAATGTATCTGCAAGGATTATGAAATTGTTCCTAAGAATATGTAACTGATAAATTCAATGACTAGCTTTCAACCGTTGGTGTTCATTTAAAACTATTTCAATATACTAGTGTGTATTATCTGTCTTCAGCGGGACACTGAAATTCTAGATTCTACGTTCACCCTCAGCAGAAAAGGCTTAATTTTAAAAATGACAAACACCTTCATTGAAGAAATGATTCCCTGAAGCCATCTCACGGCAAGAAAACTCTCCCCCCGCGCCCCGTGGAGGGCACAAGATTACGAGATCTGATTATTTAAAGACCGAGGCTGCGATTTCCAAAGGGCTGCAGGGGAATCGGGCACGCACTTGCCAGCGGCTCGCCCCTCCACGGGGCACGCGATTCCTTCCTACGCAATTTGAAATCCCTACCCGAGTTCCACGCAGAGGACTTCACAAACCAACCTTCATGGGACTAGTCTACAACGACACCCACGTTCGTACCTAGAAATACTTCAGTTACGCGAACGCCGAGGAGTTTCTACCACTCGAGACCAAGGTGCCATCAGATCTCGAGTTCCGTTCCTCAACTGCTTCGCTTGTGCGTCGTGAGGGGCCGGGGCTGCCCACAGCCACAGCACAGCCCTCTTTGGAGGAAAAGCGGCTACGGGTACGTAAGCACGTACCACGACAAACCTCGGGAAGAAGCTGTCCCGCTGAGACCGCATGGCACCCAGCTTGCACAGGCTCCACGCTGCAGCCCAGAAACTAAAACTGATACAGGCGACTCGCGAGGACACGGAGAAAGTGCCGGGCTATAAATCCGATTGTTTGACAAAACAATCTCCGGACAAATGAGACGGGAATAGTCCTTTGTCTCTCCATCCCCTGTTATCATGAGAAAATGTCATATAAAGTAACTCTTGTTCGTGTCCTTTATCCTCAAATTTATAACTGTCTCAGGCAGTGCAGTCAAGGGTGAAGGTTATTTGTGTCATACTTGCCAAGAAAGTGCCCCTTTCAACACTTAAGGAACACAGTCAAACCACAGATAAAGAAGCAGACAAAAAAGATTCTGTCTTTTTCAAGTATTATTTATCTCCTCTATGCTCTTTGTTTCCCTTATGGTGGAGATACTAGCTAGAGTAAGATTCACAGACTTAAATCCTTGAACCCAAGTGCGTAATTTAATTTTGCTTCATTTGATACTAAGATCAGATGGGAATACCACGGGTCAAACTTGAAACTCACCCTTCTGTGAAACACTAAGGCGTTCTTTTTCCTAAGAAAGAGGTCTCAACTTGAGACTCAAAAAATTGTTTGATAAAACTAAGGGCAAAGTTTAACACAAAACTCCCTACGGGAAGCTCAGCCGGGACAAATATTACTGTTTTCTTCCTCATTAGGTAAAGTTTGTCAGTAACTAAAGGGACATTATGATAACTCCCGGTGTATTAAATACAACATTTACAGACACAGCCGATGAGTTCAGGGCACTTGCCCCTTTACAGGCGTAACCAGCCAAAGCAAGCACCAGCCTCGCAGAACAGCAGGCACCAGGCACCCGAAGGGCTTCAGCCGGCCAGCGCACGTAGCCGGAGTCCTCTCGAAGTCGTCACCCTTTGAGCTAGCCCCGTGCCAGCCCCGCTTGGTCGGAAGGACGGGCAGAAGGCCCCAAGGTGCTCTCAGGGGAGCTCGTCCTCAGGATTAAGTCTCACCTCCTTTGCTCTGCATCAGATTCGCTGGCACAACAAGGCGTCGCTTACGTTTACATGGCCATCAGCTCGTTTCTTCCCCTCACGCTGCGGTCATTTACAAAACGGTTCCTGCCGTGAGCAAGACGCCGAGGTGCGGGAGGGAAGGCGGCGGTGCCGGTTCGGGAGAGGCGGCCTTCTGCCCGCTGCCCCGCTCGGGGGCCGGCCCTCTCCTAATAACACTGGTAAGACAGTTAATAAGACTCCCGATGAATGATTAGTATGGATTTCTGCACTGCTAATTTCCGTAACTATCACTCTTTGAAAGACAGCTCCAGGGATTTTGGGTCCGGGGTGCCTCTGTCTCTCCAAACACAGAGCTGCATTATACGGTGCAGTTCAAATTGGCGTATCCCGTTTCACTGATCTAATGTGCGCTGCACTTTAAAATGATACAATATTTTGAAACATGCAACTACTTTACTGATACTGTCTGTGCCTAAAAGCCTTAGCGCAGCTCCAACAATGGCTCGTGTCTTATTCTTTTGAAAGTAGTACAAAGCCTTGGCATGCGCTTGATACTTTTTTATCCGTCGCTTTGAGACTCCGTATGGAGATCTGCTTCCCTAGGGAGAGCGGGCCCTTCCTCCCAGCTCCGAAGACGCGCTCCCACAGCCCCGGGAGCGGGCTTCTCGGTGCCGCTGCACCGCTCTTACGGCAGGCTCGCGGTCAATTCTCGCGCTGCTCAAAACGCCGAAGGGTTTCTACCCGCTCTTTGCAAAAGCACGCTGTGATTCTCGAAGGGGCGCGCAGCCGCGCGCACGGCTTTTGAGCCGTCCTCGGCACCCAGGCGCGCGCCCGAGCGAGGAGGAAAGCGTCCGGAGCTTTTTGTTAGCGAAGTTTGTCTCTGCGATGCAGAGGGATCTGGGATGACGAACTGCACGCAAACCAGCAAAGCAGGGAACAGAAACTCTGTGTTAATAATGCAAAGCAAGGCAGAGAAGTCCCACGTTCTTTCACACACGCATACTCGTGCCAGGCCCCCCGATCCCTCCTCAGTCAAAAGGTTATATTTAGGCCAACGCAGACATTTTGACACAATTCAATTTTGCGAACGACTTGTTGGACAGGTTTCTCACTCGCTACTGTAAAACAAAAAAAAAACATTCGACTGAATTTTTCTCCATCTATCTTTTCATATACATACATACACACAGACACCCTCGCTCCAGTTTGATTTTAGAAGCAGCAAAGCTGAACCTGTCCTGTAAAGTTCTCCTTTTCGCAGAAGATCTTTCCTGTGCTAGTTGGCCTCCCTGAAACAGGATTTTCTGTAGTGGTCATCCATCCCAGAATTATTATTAGGAATTTAACCTGGAATTTTGGAGGCAAACCAAAAAACCGCAAAGTCAACAAATGTGTTAATTATTCAAAACTGCTACCGCTGGGTTTAACCAACCCTCCTGAATCCTAGTAAGAATTCAAGATTAAAGCACAAAGTCAAACTTGAAGGGGTGTTGATGCCTATAGATTACACTACATGCAAACTACTTCTGTATCGTATTAAACAGAGTGTATTTTCATAAATTAGTTATTGCCGTTTTCGTACTCAGCCTCAAGACTACTCTGTATCGGGATATGGCAGTGAAAATACCTGAAAGCTTGAGACAATGTCCAAGTTCCTGTCAGAATGGAATGTAATTAGTGCAAATTAAGCAGCATCCTGAAAAGGAGGAGGTCAGAGGGAACTGGCAGGGTCGAACTGGGTCATTACCAAGCATTTTTATAGCGAGGCAAGCAGGAGGGATACTGAGTTACTTCTTGCCACTGTAGTCTGAACTCTGGCTCTGCGTCCCAGACCTGCTTTTCCGCACAGAATGGGACCGGGATCCATCAGTTGTAGCAGCAGCAGCCAAAGTTTTTTTAGTTTTTTTACCAACTAAAACTGTAAAAAAATCAATTCAGTTGTTCTTTTCTCCTCTTTTTACATTTTGTTTGTTAAAATGGGAGAAAACAAAGGGGACTCATCAACGCCTGTGGACTGTTACATTTCTGTGCTTGGTTTGGTGACATTAGATGGCTCAGGAGGAAAAGACTTAAAGCCTATTTATTCACAAACGGCTACGTTCAAGAAAGGTACGGCAAATCTACTCCTAAATGTCTACCGTTTGCCTCGTCTGCAGGCTTGAAAAAGATGCCCGTCTTTGGTCATTTCAGTCTCATGGGCAGTCCTTGATCTGTCTTCAAAGATTTCCAAAATTCTACTTCACGGACAGCATCCAAATATCAGATTAGAATTAACCGATGTTAGAGACACAGATGCAGATGCACACACACACGCACTCAGGTATATGTACATATAGGTCAAGGGAGGCACGTGTATCGGTGCTGACTACTGGGGATTAACTGGGCAGGCAGGTATCAGTTCTTGGCCATCCCAGTCTCCTGGGCTAGAATTCTCCAAGAACAGGCTCTCGCCTGCAGAAAGGTACTTCACAAGCCTGAGAGCCTGCAGACGAGGTCGTGATGGACCTTCTACAGCACAAAGGTCCCAGAAGAAAATTTGTGCTGCGCGGAGATTTTGAAAAGGTATGCAGCGCGTCAGGCATCCAACGCTTACCAAAAGGCAGTGGGATCCGGAGCACCTCGTTCTCCCAAGTCAATGGGAAATTTCTGGCAAAATCGCCTTGACATGGTCGCTGTACTGGCTAAACTGGTAGCTGTACGTGTTTTGAATGCAACTGATAGTTTTGATGTGTAATGCTGAAAAGGGACTTCATGGTGGTTCTCACAAACACCAGTCTCTTCTCGCAGACGAAAGACAGCTTCCATAAATTATTTCTTTCTGTCGTACTGGAATTTTACATAGCAGAAAAAGCTGCGGGGTGCGGGGGGTGAAGGTGAGAAGGACAACGCTGAGCAGGTCACACACAGTTTTCGGTGAGCTTTTCACGCATTTCTACTCGGTAGCTGCATAGACCAAGATCTCAGCGGTATAGACTTTTTCTTGTTGTCTGACAAAACGCTAAAAAACCCCTCCAGCATGACAACAAAAAATAAATACCAAAAGAACATTTGAAGAGCTCAATAAATTGATCATATTCTGCTGAAC
>NW_010551495.1:21656-25513 GCF_000687285.1 Phaethon lepturus
GATAGTACCATTTAAATGCTAATGTCATTTTTAAAAAAGTCAATTACAGGAGTTTTAAAGTAATGGAGTCAGCAGTCTTGATGTAAATCTGTTATATTAATCTGCTCTGTACACTGTATCCATGGGCACTGATGCATTCACCCCCTTTTCCCTGGAGGTAATGTTCCCTCGCAATGGTACCAGTAATTGAATCAAGTTGATACAGACACCAAAAATATTGTAAGTCTTGTAGGTAATGAAAAGCATATGTTGATAAAGCCAGTTGCTGTATTTTTGGATAAAAGAGCACTGACATTTGGGAAGTTCAAAATTAGAATTAACCCTTTGATGATTAAGTGACCCGAAATTGTCTTTACAAACTTGGCTAATTTCACCGAGAAAAACGGCTTGAAATCTGCCGTGAGACAGCTGAGATCCTTTACCTCCCATTTTCTCTGCTTATTTCCAATTAAATTCACTTCCATAAAGCACGATTTTTCAAAACACTTCCCAACTGGATCAGATGAAACGGAAGAGGATCAGGAAGGAAACACTGCTCACGTTCAAGTTAATTTCCGCGCCTTTTTTTCAGGCCTAACTGAAGCTGGAAAGGCACACCAAAAGAGATGTTTTGGACTGCGCTTTTTATGTGCAGCTAAAACAGATGCAGCAGAAATCTCCAGGGGCCAGCCCCTACGCAGCAGATTCTGGGCGCAGTTCTAAACTGAATACACTCAGATCAATCAGGTGTCTGCAACCAGAGGTTTGTCAGCTCTCAAGCCAACTGTTACACGTGTATTAAAATAAAAATAGGCTAAGAACGTCCCATAAATTAATGGCAAGCAAGCTGAAAATGCAAGAAAACGAGAACGTACTCCTTGCGTTGTGCTATATGGCAATACGCTGCATTGCGTTTGCGTTGAACTCAACGCAGTCTCTCATACCGGGCGCCTGTTCTCTGCAACTGTCTGTAGAGCATGGTATACACAAATGGTGTTCAGAATAATCAGATAAACCCAAACCAGAACAAACATATATACCCCATTTGAAGAGGGACTTTTAGTTGGAAACAAACTTGGATTAAGCCCAACGTTTTGCAATTCCTCAGTCCGCGTTGGCCCGTAATGAACTACTCGAGTTATTCGGATGAAAACAGAAGTGGCTCTTTGGCACACACTGGACAGTAACTTTGGGGCTTTCTAACCGAGGTTTCCTGGGCACGCTGAGAATCCCTTCCCTCACACATGGGATCAGTAATGACGCCCACTCCCTGTTGCATGATGTTACCGAGTCACAAATCACCGGTTTAGGAATCCATGCCGGTAATACACGTTAGCCATTAATAAGATTTAAATCGGTCGCATCAACGTGAAGACTAAAGGGTTCACAGTAACACGGGGTGGAAGATCTCCACTTTGTGATCTGCCCTCTTTCACTTCAGCAGAAATACGGGGCCCGCCTCAGCTGCGGCTGCCGAGCCTGCCCCCGGGCTAAGCCAGCCTGTCGCCCAGGTGAACCCCTTACTCTTCCAGCTCGGTGAGCTGGGGCCAGGAGAGCCAAGTGTCGAAGGTGGACGGTGCTCAGACTTCCGCCAGAAGCTTGCAGTGGGGTTCCAACGGGCCACAGACATGCAGCTTTCCCTCCTCCCACAACTAGCAAAAGCTGAGATGTCCCTCAGGTTAAAGAAGATTAATTTTGGTTCGTGAAAATAGATTACCCCTTACTCTTCCAGCTCGGTGAGCTGGGGCCAGGAGAGCCAAGTGTCGAAGGTGGACGGTGCTCAGACTTCCGCCAGAAGCTTGCAGTGGGGTTCCAACGGGCCACAGACATGCAGCTTTCCCTCCTCCCACAACTAGCAAAAGCTGAGATGTCCCTCAGGTTAAAGAAGATTAATTTTGGTTCGTGAAAATAGATTATGAATGTTAGGAGAGAAGCTGAAGTCCCTGGCCCACGACTTGGAAGTATTACAAATGCCTACACGTACCTGTGTGTTCGCCTGCATACGAGCACTCGTGTATAAAGAAGTATCATTTACGACAGAAGATAAAGCCTTCTGAGTACTTCCAGACAGTGAGAGTTATAACAAAAAGATAAAGAGTACTTCCAGACAGTGAGAGTTATAACAAATAAAAGACTAAACAAGCGTATTTTTGTAAGTAGCAAGAATAAATGAATTGCATTCACCGTCGCTCTGGAAGAGAAAGAGTACTTCCAGATAAAGAAAATTGTCATTGAATACGTTCAACTTATTATAAAAACCTGTGGCTCGTTTTGCTGTTAAGAAGGGGCTGGTTAACGGTTCATCAAGATTTCCCTGCTCCTGCCCTTTGTGAATTCATTTTCAAGTGTAGGTCTAATAAAATTTTAGCAAATGTCACACACACATGCCATAGAAATATTTCCAGCGCCATTATAAATCTGAACAATTTGGAACAGGGCACTCACAGTTATTTTGTTAGCTTAGGGCCTTATTCTGCTATGGTTCAGGGGTTAAAAGGATCCACTTGGTATTAAAACAAGGTTCAGGCAGCTCCAAGTTAACCGCAAATTCAGAACATGTCTAACAACATTTCAACATTCTCACAACCTGGAACTTTTCCCAAAATACTGCAGGCTCTAATATCTCAAGAAATCAATCTAGAATTTCAGAAAAGTTTTGTTACTACTCAAGCCGCTTGATATCTGTATTACAGCCTTTTCCCTCCACGTTCCCATTCCACGCGGGGCGGACGGAGCAGGGGGCTGGCATCCCCTGGCCGGGCTGCCATAGCGGGGCAGACTAACGGCACGGTACCACCTCTGCTCTCGGGAGACACCCCCAAATACAATAAGGAATATAAAATCATACAACAAAGCAAAAAATTCCACGTTAGGGAGGCTGCCAAATGCTTCGCGTTGGTATGCAAAAAGCGGTATTTTTTCAACAGTGTTTAGAATAATTTAATAAACTGACTTACAAGGCAACATTTAGCTACTTCCAGAGAAATCTTCAACTGAAATCTTTTGCTGTTTTGGCAAAATTGAAAATCGCCATTCTGGCACAAAACTAAAGCATTTTAGTACTAAAAGCGTCACAAGGCTTTTTTTGGCTTTTGTTTGCGTGTTTGTTTTCGCGTTTGTTTTTAAACGTGGAGAAACGAACTTCTAAGCTGTATGTCCCTTCTAACAAATCTTCCCACACAGCCCTGCTCTCAGTGCCCTGGAAGTCATGTATCCAGGAACAGTTTATTTTATTGGAATAATAATATCCAGAAAAGTGCTGTCATTTTTGATGTAGTGTTCACAGACCCACTATTAGGAACAGAACCACAATCCTTAAGGACTTGATAGAGACATAAACGACTACACGGTTCCTTTGAAACCAAACCCTCCTAGAAGTTGACACTTTGAAACAAAAGCGTGTATTTGTTGAAGCAAATTCTTCTCCCGCTTAGACCAATGTAAAAGGGAACAACTCTTCCAGTAAAAGAAATACCTGCACGATCAAGGCCAGGGTTTAGCCACTTCACCCTTTAATAACAGTACCTCTGACCAGACCCGAAAAAGTAAGGAAAAATCACGGGATCTTCCCTTTTCTGAAAGACAACGTTGAAATAAAGCCGCACGGACCATAACCTCAGGAACATGAGCATCTGCGCTCGGCAAGGGGCACCGGCTACCTTTCATTACGGTTTTGCTTAGAGCCAAAGGCCAGCAGCTAAAAAAAAAAGTTACCTCAAAGTTCACATCTGGAACAAAGTGTATTTTGCTTGATAGGAGACCGGCTTTGAAGCGAGACCCGGTCCCCTCCTGCGGTCTCCCACCGTCCCCTTGAAGAACGTCCCTCGGGCTGCTCCCGGCGAGGCCCGGGCCCTCGGCCAGCGCTGAGGACCTGCCTC
>NW_010551496.1:0-9601 GCF_000687285.1 Phaethon lepturus
GTTTAGGGAGCTCTTTAGGATTTAGGGGCCCCTTGCAGCTGGCCCTTTGGGGTTTAGGGGCTATTTTGTGCCGACCCCGTGGAGTTTAGGGGCACATTGCAGCTGGCCTTATGGGCTTTAGAGAGCTCTGTAGGGTTTAGGCCCCCCCGTATGGCAAGTCCTGTGGGGTTTAGGGGTCCCATGTGGCTGGGCCTGTGTGCCTTATACTGATGCTGTGCAGTTTGGTTTGGAGGGCCCTATGGGACTTGCAGGCCCTGTGGGATTTTGGCCTCTCTGCAGCTGGTTCTGGGAATTTTGAGGTCTTGTGGGGATGGGCACCCCGTGGTCAGCCTTGTGAGGCTGGTGGCCCCATGAGTGCGGTGGTGGCAGAAGGTCAGTCCAAGGAGCATGTGTTGCGTCTTGTTCCCCTCCAGCAGCAGTAGTTTGTCACTCAGGTTGGGGCCAGGCCTGGATGAGGGACGAGGGCTCTTTCTCACTGTCCCCTGATGAACTGCGTCTGTCCTGTGCTGGCTGAGCCATGTCTTTCTCATGAACGTAGGGTAGGTCCCTATGACTCATAGCCCAGAGCAATGCTTTTCATCCCAAATGCCACGTGCTGCCCTGGTGGCGGGGGTCTCCCTGCAGTCCTGTGGTGGTGTGCGCCTGTGCAACCAGCCACGTATAGTGCGCCTTTGGCTATGAGGTAGCATTCGTTGGGCTAAGTTGTCCTTGTGTGCTGTATTTCTGAATCCAGACCTTGTTGCCTTTCTACTTGGTTTAACACTGTGCCCAGCTCCCCGTTTCCTGACCCCGTAGGTCTGAGACTGGTTGTGATATCCTTGCTTGGGGTCCAGCTTGCTGAAGCGCATGACAGGCGCAGCTTTGGGGCTCCCCAGCACTTTTAGCTCTGCAGGCTTGCCTATGTGCCTCTTGGGGAGGCACAAATGAATGTGGCTGAGCTTGAAGCTGTTGGTGGCTTGTAGAGGTCTAAGTGCAGTGGCACTGCCCCTTGGAGCTGAATCCATCTAGGTAGGTTTAGGGGAAACAGCTGCTCTAAGAATTTACCTTTTGATGGTGATTGAGAGCACCCATAGGAATACATTAGGCCACTGCATTCTATGTCTTGGGACAAGACATGTCCACTTGGGACAATCGTATTACATAAGGGATTCTGGTTTTCTGTCCACGTGTCCATTCTTTATTACAATCTGTAAAATCAGAGCTCAAAGAAAAGAAAAAAAATATTGCAGGAGATGGTGAGAAGCAAGCAGAAAAGAGGGAATCCCAATTAAGTTTGCTTTCAGTTCCTTTTTCACTCAGCTGTTCCTTGTTTAGTGAATTTCAATCATGTCAACATTGCTTGGATTCAAGGCAGGGAGATGAACTCTGCAGCTTTAGTATTCAGAGGGGCAGCTCTAGCATCCGCAAAAATAATGTGGGGTCTTCTGCTTACGGCCAAATTCACAGCTCTGTATCATGGTCTTCCCTTCTATCTGCAGGTCAAAACAATATTCGCTGCCCTACTTCCCCCAGGCCCAGTTCAGTATTAACTTCCATTTCAGCTTCAGAGTCTTTCTTTCGTCTTTGATTCCTCCCACATTTTTTTTTTTTTCCAGATCACTTAAAGACAAAGATGCTTCTCCCATATTATCCTACCTGTTCTCCTGACCCACCCTGCCAAGAAATTATGTTTCAGTATGTTATTTTCTAGATGGTCATGGCCACTTAGGCTTTGACGGACCTCTTGCTGCCCAGGATAAATCCAGAGTATCTCACTGTGGCTGTCACCTGGAGTTCAGGTAAGTGACTCGTGATTCATCCTTAGCAGCGTGCCCATGCAGAATAGTGCAAGAAAGGAGGAAATGAGGCTGAGAGGGCAACTGCTCCTGTGTTCTCATTGCAAGTCCAGTCACTTTGGGGTGTTTTGGAGGTGGGTTGGTGGGGGGGCTTGTTTACTTTGTCTGAAAAGGGTCATGCTGGATTCACTGAAAAAGAAAGCAATTAAACCAAATCTGTTCAGATCACATCTAGAGACAAATTTTGTGTGGAAGCAACTATCAAAGTAGACGGAGAAAATGGTGAGAAAACAAGTTCCACCAGGCTTCCTGGCAGTCCCATTATAGCCCTAGAAAAATCTGTTTCTGAAGTGACTCGGAATCAGTGGTTGAAAATATGTCCCCAAATCTTTCTACCTTTAAGAACAATGTGCAATATTTTCCCCTCCACTGCATTGTCTAGAAGACAAATCCTTACCTAATTTTAGCAATTTAAGGATCCTGACTGTTGGTAGTCCCTACTGGACATGGTAGCATGTCTGTGGGTCCTGCAGTTACATGGATAAAATTGGTGTTTCACAGTCCTCCCTGAAGAAAACTTCAGGATGGCTGGGTGTCTACTCCCTCCTCATTCCAGTGAGGATGTGAATCCCAAATCCCTGCCATATGTTACAGCTATCTACGGACTATTTGGCATCCTGCCTAAGGATTTACTGAAACACCTCCTATCTGAGAGGAGATACCTCCTCCTGGGGTCACTGTCCTTCACTGGCTGTAGGCATCCATCAGTTCTGTAATCTCACCTACTGCTAATCTCCAGTTAGCAGGTGCCCAAGTTGGGCTGTGTAAATGTGGACTTGCAAGTGGCCTTTCCAAAATGGTGGTTTGGCATCTACCCCTCTCCGTAGCTTCATCTCAGGCTTAGATCAGCCTCAGACAGTGGCCTCCATGCTGTGGACCAGATGGACTTGGCATGGTAATCCCATAATAATAAATATGAGGGTTGCTTGTTCCGCCTTTGCGAATGCGTGCTCTATGTGAGGCAGTGAGCAAGGATAAGGTGTCCTTCATAGCCTTGTCAGATAGAAAAGGGGGTTTGGGAGGCTGTGTGTGGAAGCGCTCCACAGAGCATGGTCATCCTCACTGTGTATGAGAATGCCCTGGAAAACTGTATGGGCAAAGCACATGGGTGATAGCAGAGGCTTCACCTGCTGAAAAATCACCCCAGAGATGTCTTGGCACGTTCACAGAAATACTGCAATAAAAAATTTTGTAGACACTTAAGAGGTGTAATCCAAGTTGTGGAATTTATGTCCCCATCTCTGCTTTGTTTTGGTTCTTTTTTGTGTTGGCTTCTTTGTGTTCAAGCTTCAAACAGTGGAGCATAGGAGTGAGAAGCTTCCCAGCTGTATTTATTATTCTTACACGCTATTTATGCAGCAGCAGCATCATGGCTAAAGATACTACATATTTAGGATTGATGTCCAAAATGTCCTAAGACATATGAAAGATCAAAGTCAAAACTGTCCTTTCTGTCTTTTAAAATAATAATTTTGAATATCGGATGTTGTTTCAGCTGTAATGCTATGTATAGAACAGTGATAATTCTGGAAACTTTGCTATTCTTTAGCATTAGAGCCATCATTGTATTTGATCTCAGTAAAAACTCAAACCTATATTAAGAGATTGAAGATCTTAGTGCCATTCTGAAACTAAGTAGACTTGTTTTTGGAAGGTAAAGCAAGTGTTCTGTCTTGTCATTGTGACGGTAAAATTTTTCATTTTAGAAGGATATCCAGACGAGAGAAAAAGCATCTTATTTTATTGGGTTATTTTTTCAAGTAAGCATGACTGCATATGGCATTGTTTTTTCTTTTAGCAGCTTCTATGAAGAGATCAAAGCCTGAGTATCGGTCACAGAAGCTGAACTGAGCTAATTGATTATATTAATAGCATATTTGGAGCACAGCTCACCTATATCCTGCCTGCATTTTTTGTGGCCAGATGTTAAGCTAAGTATTCAGTAAAAACCAATCCTGACTGTATACACACACAGTGGTGGGCTTTGAGCTAGTGATTCCCACTCAGATCTCAGAGATGTAGTAGGTGGTTCTGTGGAAACACCAGCTCACAGCTCGCTAGCAGGCAAAAGAAAGTTATTGTTACTAGGAAGGGAAAAGAGCACAAAATTAAGAATGCTGTTATGTATGTCTGTGGCTCACCTGCATCTCAGTTACTGTGTTTAGATCTGAACTCATCTCACAGGATAGCAGAACTAGAAGGGGTACAAGTTACAGAACTAATCAGGCCAAAAAAAAGCTCATCAGCTGTGTGGAATGGCTTATGTGCAGGACTAAGTAGCTAGGCTAGGACTATTCAGGCTGGAAAAAAGACATCTAAAGAGGGCTGTAGTAGATGTCTGTGAGGTCTTGAACAGTCACACATGTGAACAGGGGAAGGTGACATGCTGGCTTTCAAAGCTATCAGACATCAGCTGAAGTGACTGGAGCAGCATTCAGAGGTGAAGGAGATAATTCATATAGTTAAGAAGTGACGGATTGTCAAGTAAAAAGACAGCACTGTGCTTGTGCATGGGAGGTACCTGAGCCACCAACTTCTGGGAGTTACGAGACTCTGTTAGGGGATGTTGCTGCATGCATTTGCTAGTACACTGCCTGAGCATCAGACATGAAAGGTGGTGTTAGAGGATTTCAGCTAAGCTGGTGTGCCTGATACTGTGTGTTTCTATCTTGCTTTATGACATGTTAGCCTGGGTAGACCAGTTAATAGCTAACATTTTGTAATGATCTGTCTCCGTGTCGGCAGCAGCTGCATCCCACTTAAACTACCAACATGTCCTTAATTGCAGTGTCGCTGCAACTTGTGTTGCTGTGGCTTTATCCTGCTCTTTGGGGGCTCAGCCACTAGATGCCCCTGTCCCACAAGCGAGAAGCTGGAGGAGACCTGCTCTGCCTGGCACACAGGGGAAGCAGCTATGCACTGTTTAGTGCCGGGTGGGTGGCTGTTTCCAATTGTGAGTAATGAGCAGAGATCGGTGGTTCTGTGCACCGGGCCAGAACTCTTCGGAGAAACGCACGTAGCAATGCTCTGTGACATTTTGTCATTTTCTTCTCTTCGTGGACCATAAGTTATCGACTCCCAGTGCAATGGGAATCCATCCTTTCTTAGCAAATGAAAGAGAGAGGTTGGAGAGCAGACCTGATTGAGAGGAAGATCAGCAAGGGCTACGTGTGGGCAGGAACAAAGAAAATGAGACAGGAAACTGCTGAGAGCTGGATGAAGCACTGTTTCGGTGATGAGGTCATCTGGAAGACAGTGAGGTTTGTTGAGGCTGGTACACTTTGATCCCTGGACAGGACTGACATGAAGTCAGATTTCTTTTGCTTTGCTGTAATGACTAAAGCAGTTCTGCATAGGGTGCTTGCATCCTTAATGCTGTCTTTAAAGTTCAGTGTGAGGACTGGACGTGATCGCCAATGAAAACATGATGTGGGTATGGCTGATTGCTCAGCCTGACTCTGTATTTGACATCTGTCTGCCCCTGCATTCACCTTTGCACGTCTACAGGATGAGCAGTGCATAAGCGTGACTGTTGACTTGTTTGCTTAGCTATGTGAACAGTTGGAGTGGCAGTGACCAGGGTCTTCATGACACTGAGCAATAAAATTAGTCTCTACAGGTTATCTAAGGACTCTGAGGGGCACTGCAAGGACCCTGTTGTTTCATTTGGTATCCTATGATGGTACCTTTTACCCCTTCCTTATAATGGTATCTGCTATTGCTCAGAGTGTGCAAATGGGGTTTTTGGGGAAACTGTAGGGTGTCATGTTTTTGAAGGACCTTCAATCTCGAGTGTCTATACCATCAGCAATCAGGACACACAGCACTGCAAGTGTTTGTTCTGATCCAGCAATGCTTTGGCACCTGTGCCAACATCTTGATATTCATTCTCCACATCCACCTTTATGGCAATAGATTTGCCTGGATTTGTTCTGGTCAGTAAATATGTGGCATCAGGTCCCAGGCTTGCTGTTCTGGTAGGTTTCAGGTATTTGCTGTTTCTGAGGGCACCCGTTGCTCTCTGCAGCTCGCTGAAGATCACTCCTCCTCGATTCCCCATCGAGATCATTCACCTTGACTCCTGTCCTTTGCTCCTACTAGGCTTGTTGCTGACTGTTGTATTTCCGTGCCTCTTCCCATCACTGGAGGGAAAGGTGGTGGCTGGCTCTGAGGAGGACTTCTGAACTTCTCATCTGCTTTGGGGGAGACTGGGTAGAGATTAGTCCGTTTCATGAATGCTGTGGCCAGCATTTTCAGACTTTAGATCCAAAAGGGAAGGCAGCTGGTGAGGAAGGAGAGATTCCTGTTCTGATGCAAAGCAAGCTGGAGCAGGTAGTGCACAGTCAGTCTCCTACTGCTCAGAGATTGGCTACAGTAAAATCTGTGGCTCAATTTCAGCTCAAAATGTTTGCTTGCAACCGGTATCCTGGAAGTCTTCCTGTAGCTTACAGAGCCTCTTACAGCCACTCTTCACTCCTGCAGGTAGAGTCAGTGAGTCACACACCTACAAGAGCCAGGTATTCATTGGTGTCACCTAACACAGTCCCTGTGCTAGTAATAGCTGTAATTAACAGCCTCAGTACACAGAAGCCCTGAGACAGCTTCTCAATAAACTACTTCAAATCCTGCTCCCTATAAATGTGTAAAGCCACCTCATCAACCTAATTTCCTATAGATTTCTGTCTCCTTTTGAGCCTAATAAGCTGTGAACTTCTGTTGAACTCTTTTTCTCATGGTTCAGATGTTCTCTTCACAAAGACTTTCAGCATCTGGTATGCCCCAAATGCAGCTGGCTGCTTCTTGGCATGAAACCAGGCTTGGAGTTACATTGAATGTAGAGGATGGAGGTGTTCAGATCATCCTTTCTGACACATGTTTAATTGTGTTGACAGTTTTGTAACTGAACAGGGACTGGAGCATTAATCAGTCAAGCATGCTAGAAATTGTGGTAAAGAATCTTTGTAGCTGGTAGGTATCTCAACAGGCAGGTGCAGTGAAGCTCCTCTTCCTCAGCTGTGGTGTTGAGCTTGGTGCTGCTCTGTGCACCCCTGAGGTTTATGCATAGCACAAAAAGAGACAGATCAGCAGGGCTTTTCCCAGGTGACCCTCATACAGCTCTGCTGAGGCTGGACCTCACTGTCCCCAGAGAAAAAGCTGCCCCTGAGTAAAACACTGCAGAAATGCAGGCTTGGATGTGCACCTGACCTTGGAGAATGCTATTTCATACCTCAGATGTGTCCATAACTCTGAATGCTTTTTTTTTTTTCTCCTCCCTTTGAAAAAAGCAAGCTGCGGCGCTGAGGATTTCAGAGGGAGGACTCATCCCAGTTGGCACAGGGCCAGTACAGCTGCCTGTCACTCAGCCACAAGCCATGCTAGCAGTGCCAGGAGACAGCGCCATGGTTTTTTCTCCAGAGAGTGACATCTCGTGATGGGTCGCTGCCTGGAACACAGGAACAGAACTTCCTGTTTGCTGGAGAGCTTCTTGCTTTCTTTGTCTTTTATATATTTTGCCATGTTTTTGTTTTCAGAAGGGCTTTTTAAAGCTTAGCCATTAAGGATTAACAATATATTGCCTACTCATCATGTTGTTTAAAGCAAAGGGGCAGTTTCCTTGCTACATTCTCAACCTTGTGGCTTCCCACCTGGCAAGAATAATGTTTCATCTCAGCTTTCTTGTGACTTCTCTTATGATGCAGATGAAAGGAAGAGAAATGAATTGCTCAGAGTATAGGTGTAACATGGTCTACTGAAGATATTCTTCCTCTAGGGTTCTGTTCTGCAGTTAACTAATTTCTAATTTCTCATTTTCTGATTTTCCCTTTCAAGGAGTTTTCAAAACAGTGTACAATGCAGACAAGAAGAAACCTGGTGCACAAGTAGGGAGCCTTCCCAAAGAAGACTCTTGGATTTAGGGGGGTACAGATGGTTGGCACCTAAAATGTCTGCCACTCTGCAGATTATCATGTGCTCACTTGGCTAGATCAATTGATGTTGTTTCTAGTTTGAATGACTAAAGATTCGTTGATATGGCCCTTTGCAGGCAGGTCTATCCAAGAGGCAGGAGAAAAAACAAGTGTGAAACCAGAAATTCCTTCATTTGGTCAGCAGCAGAGCTGTGCTCAAGCCATAAAGTTCATAAGCTTCTATTTCGGGCTTGTGTTGTGCCAAATGGATTATGAACGCAGGCAAAGCCACCACAGGTTTGCCTGTGAAGGGCTGTCTAAACTCATACTAAATGACACACATGTGGCTTTACTGTCTATATATTCTTCAGCCTTGGAGCAGTATGATGGAAGTGTCCCATCTGTATTATTTTAGGCACGTGGAGAGTGGGAAAAGGTTGTGTGTAACACCATAGTATTTCCAGTGTGGCAAGTTTGGAAGCTGATGACTGTCAAAATAATTTCTCATTCCTTATTTTGCTTGGATGATTTTTAGTTATGATTTATTTGCCCTTTGGAGAAGCCTAAAAAGGGTTGCACCGTGACTTTTCCAGGGGGATGCAAGCAATGAAAAGATGCAATTCATTTCAGTTCCCCTTGTGATCATTTGCAAATTTGGAGAGAGTATATATTAGCTGACTGTCAGGATGGATAGAAATGCTGTTAGGGACCTTTACTACAGAGCGCTAATGTTATCAAAATGGGTGCCATCCCAACAGAAGGAACATAGTAGCTTGAAACAGAGATTTCTCATGTCTTTAGCTGCATCTCATGGAACCCATTTCCCTGGAAAAAAGGCAGAATTGGCAACAGAAGGCAGTCTGAATTGCCCTAGCTGCAGCTGTATTCATAGCTGATACTGGGCTGGTGCTTAGACACAGGTCTCCATATTTCTTCCAAAATCTTCTGGATTTTTTTTTTTCCTCCAGGTTCTTGCTACTGAAGCAGCAGCCATTCCTGCCTGTCCCACCCAGTTATTGAATCTTTTTGTGCCTATGAAATTACAGTATGTTTGTAGGAAGCTGATAATGAGAGGATGGTGGTAAACAGAAAGCTGGAAGCATTCACAGCATACCAGCACTGCTGTTCTACTGGCTGGATTGCACAGGTAAATGTATTAGGGTCAGAGCTCTGGTGAAAAGAGTGGGTTTTGCCAGGATGAGGTATTGTAATAAGGGTCAGGAGAGGAGGAGGGCTAGGGTAAAGCCAGAAATTTGTATGGGTAAAGGTTTTAAGCTTCATGTGAATCAGCAGAATAAAAAGTTTGAGTCTTCTCCAAAGTCATGACTTGAGACCAATTTCTTCTGCTATTGATGCTGGAAATCAGACCTGTGCTGCCTGAAATGAGCTTCCAAATTCTTCAAAGCACCTTCCTGAGTGTGTTGCAGCTGCAGGGGGATTTGCTAGAGGCAGAAGGGAAGGAGAGGGAGAATTAGGTTGTCTGGAAAGGTTAAATGTGATTGCAGGAGTGTGTGACTGGCTGACTCCCTGACCGGAACAGGAAAGAGGTAACACTTGTGTAAAGCACTCTTTTGCAGATGATGTCCCTAACAACATTTCCATCCACCCTGCCTACCAGCTGATATTCTCTTTCCCCTATATAATTTCTAAATACTGTGTGCTTAGTTCAAACGGTGCTTTCTGTTTCTGTGACTTCTTGCTGCTCAGACGCACACTGTGAGGCTGAGGTAGCAGCAAGTTCTATCCCAGTTACCCGTGGCCCTTCTGCATTCCTTGGAAGAATTCAGCAACGCTTCTTTACAAAGTTGTCTCTTGATAAGCTTTCTCTACCCTTAGGAGTCTGGTTTAGAGAACTTCCCC
>NW_010551497.1:0-661 GCF_000687285.1 Phaethon lepturus
CTTTGCGAAGGGTTCCTGGTGCGTCGCGGCGTGCCCGTCGCAGCGAGGCACTGCGTGCCACGGCGTCGCCTCCCGGGGGTGGGTGTTTCTCTTTGAGGTTGTCCAAGCATTCAACAAATTGATGTTGGTCCACGCCAGAGCCCCCAGAGGTGCCCAGCATCTCCGATGTCTCGGGGGTGCCGGGAAGGGCTGCGGGTGGAGCGGCGGGCCCTCTGCGCGGGGGGGCGGCGGGGGGGAGGGTGGGCCGGCGGCCCCTCTGCGGGGGGGAGCGGCTGGTGTACGAGGTGGCTCAGGGAGGAGCTGAATCGAACTCCTGCCTTGCAGGTCCCTGCCGGAACCACAGGAGCATCCTTCTCACACCAGACTGGATCCCAGTAAAGCATTGGGATGTGAAAATCGGAAGATGTGTTATACTTAATTAGCTTGGGGTGTTTTTTTGTTGTTGTTTGTTTTTGGAGGTAAAATCAGTACAGCTTTTGCTTCACAACAGCAAATTACAGAAATAACAAAAAATACTGGTGTGTCATTGGGGAATGCAATCGCTTCGGTGTCCCAGTGACTTTTCACGTTCCTGGACTGCTGGGACCGGCTGTCCTGGGGAGGCAGTCAGTCCAACGCTGCAAACTGGTGGGCTGAAAGGATGGGGAAATGGTAGAGATCG
>NW_010551497.1:740-1070 GCF_000687285.1 Phaethon lepturus
GCCTTGGGAGCGGAGCTGCCCCCGAGCTGGCTGGCAGTGGTGGTGCTGGGGCAGGAGGGGTGAGCTCCAGTCTGTGACTACCCAGCAGTTCTTCGGTCCAGGGAGCAATAATTGCCCAGAAGTTGTTTCCCGCACAGAAAGATCCGGATGGGACCGCGCGTGCGATCGGGCAGCTTGTCCGCACGGCTGGTGGGACAGCCGGAGCAGCAGGACCTCTGTGTTGGACCTCCGGGGGAGGCTGCTGCCTCCTCGGATACACTTGTGCCGAGGAACGGTGTCTTTAGGAGTATTTTTATCAACTCTTACTCTTAATCCATCACTTTACTATCC
>NW_010551498.1:0-16933 GCF_000687285.1 Phaethon lepturus
TCTGGGCTGCAAGCGCACAGTGTCAACTCATATTGACCTCTTCCTCAACCAATACTCTCCAAGTCCTTTTCGGCAGGGCTGCTCTCAATCCATTCTCCACCCAGCCTATATTTGTGCTTGGGGTTGCACCGACCCATGCGCAGGACCTTGCATTTGGCCTTGTTGGACTTCAGGAGGAGGACTTCACACCTCTCAAAACTGCCAAGGTCCCTCTGGATGGCATCCCATCCCTCCGGCATGTTGACCTCACCTCACAGCTTGGTGTCGTCAGCAAACTTGCTGAGGGTGCACTCCATCCCACTGTCCATGTCACCAACAAAGGTGTCAGCTACAGTAAATAGTATCAGCTATTCATCATGTGTCACCATAAAGACATTTTAGCAGCTGGTGACATTCTTGATCCAGTCAACAGTAAATTAAAGGATGAGAATATGTTTATTCTCCCTCTTTTCCAACTATTTGGAAACACTGGACTTCCCTGTTTATGAGTTATTAGGGAAGAGGGGACACTTCCTCAGCCATATCAGATAACGTTCTTCCTCCTATTTCTGCTGTTGTAGTGTAGCAAGTCTGTGCTGATTTACACCAGATGAGCATCTGCAGTGCAGCTACACTGCAGAAATTTTGTCTTCAGAAGGGAAACACTTGTGGCCTTATTAAAGCTTATTTCAGGGGATTAATCTGATTTGTTCTAGTCCATTTCCCGGGCTTCTGACAATGTCAGTTGTAGACTCAGTTCTCCTGTGAGCTCAAGGCAGGGAGCTCCTTACATCAATCTACAGATCTGTTGTCCTACTTTGTTAGCATTTAGAATACTTAACAACACAATTTCCATACAAGAAATATAATTAAAATAGCCGCAGAGCCGTTGTCTTGTGGGCAGATTTCTTATATCCAAACCTCATCTCATTTACACATTGCAAAATAACCGGGAGCATCCTAGAAGAACAGCACAGAGTGCTCAACTTTGGTCATTTTCTCATCTTGAAAATGGCTCTAATTCCCGGAATTTATGGTCTAAAACCAAGGCACCTGATTTCAGCAGCAGCAAATTATTTTTGGTTTTAATAAGCAGTTAAGTTAATGGACAAGAAAGCTATGATAAAAAGTTTTTTGCTGTTGTAATGTTATGCTTAAGGAAATCTGTATCATTAAAAACTACCTCAGAAGCATATTAATGTAGACAATGTCAACAAAACATCACTTGTATCCTAAGTAACTAGGGAAAAAAAGGGGGGAAAAAAGTGCTCATCGTAGCTGGACTGTACAAAGCATGCTTGTTTTAATTAATTATCAATCTTATTCATTAGAGTCCTCCAGGACCTTTTGTTAATAGAAAACTTGCTCTGGATGACCTCTTATTTCCCTTTCCTACCATTTGTGTGACCCTCGTCGTTCCAGTGGCAGAGCAACCACGGCACATGCAGATGTGAAATTCTTCAGGAGCTCGCTGGCACCTGTGCTCCTTATGCCCAAAACAACTGAATCTTTTAAGCCCATGTCTTTCGGCTTTGCTTCTCCTGCATACGCATAGTTCCCTGTGACAACTGGAGCTGCGTATGCAGAAACGTTTTGGAATTACATCAGTTTGGATGAAATGTGCTTTGAGAAGGAAGAAGGACTTTCCACTGGCCAACCCATGAATGCATCTGCCATAGCAGTTACTAGCGGGAGGGGCTAACTGTGAGCTTAAATAGCCAAAAAAGTTACAGATTGTGGTAACTGTGGTGCAAGGCCAGATGCAGCTGTACTGGGAAAAGGATGACAAGATAGGGGAAAAGGAAGAAATGGCAATGGCCAGGGCATCCCTGCTCTACATAGGAAGGGAAAGGTTAGGTTTCCAGTAAGTCTAAACTTGCTCATCAGTTCAAATTCAGCCTTGCCGAATTTTGAAGGAGGACAGATTTATCAAGAGCGCAGGATTTTCCCACTCGGATGTAAATGCTGTTATTAATATCTATAAGTAATCCAAAATTAATGAGGTTCCATCACATTATACGTAGGACAGAGGTACTTGGAATGCATAATTCCTCCAGCAAACCTACAAACCATATGAGGCCTAATGATTTGTTCCATCACGTGCCTTTCCAATTATGTTCTGATTTTCTGTTTCAATTGCTAAGGAACTAAAACCTAGTTATTTAAAAACCTAGATTCATGCTTAATTTGGTAATAAGCCATTCCAAATGAAATTTTAAAAAAAATAAGATTCCTGATCTTGTTTGGGATGCATCCTTCCAATTTTTGTCCATGGAGGACCAAGAACCTCATGACTGTACACCTGCCATAGGAAAAAATAAGGTCATTCCCTGGCCTGCATTAACCTTGACAGTGATTTGACTTTACATTGTGACTGAGTGTGCTGATTACTAAAACATTACGTTTTTCACAGTGGTGTGGGATTCTTTGTTTCTCTCTGGTTTCGACCTGGACCAATCCAAAATGCAACAAAACTGTCAGATATACTAATATGAAGAGTTTCTGTTTCAATGCATTCACATTTTCTAGGAAAATCCTTTTCCTTTGGACTTTATTCATGATGATATGTATTCCCTTCAAAATCAGTTATTCTTTGAGGAAATAGGAGTGACCAGGATATAAGGATCATTTTGAAACATCACTGTTTCAGAAAGTACAAAACTAAGTGTGAAACCCCATCTCCACTTTATTCAATGTCTTTTCTGTTATATCTCCAGAAATTTGGTATGTGTGGAAGAAAATGATATATAGTATTTTTAACATCAGCACTTCTTTTAGCATTCCAGTGCACAGAACCATATTTACTGTATTTGAGCTCACTTGCTATAACTACAGCAGCTGTTGATAAAATTTACTTAAGTAGTAGAAACTTCAGTTAATTTTGAGAGAATAGCACCATGCATAAATTCCTAATGGTGCTAGAAATGGCAACTATTTTTCTCAAGGAATGAACAAAGATATGTCACATTGTTTCTCCAAGAAAAATCTTATACTCTTACCTCACCCTCAAAAAAAAAATTGAGAAAACATCCTTTTGCTCTTTTTCTCTCTCAGAATAGATATATCTCCGCAAAGGTTCTCTTCGTAGTACATGTGTATGCATTTGTGTGTGTGAGAGACAAATAGGATTTCTGCCTTTGACACGAGTACACCATGTAGTACAAGAGACTCCCAAACACATGCTTTCAGCACACAATGACTTTTTTCATCTTTGTGTAACTGAGCATGCATAGCAAATAGTAATTGCTAACAGTAGTACAGATAATTAATACAAAACTGCATAGCACTAATAGGAACCAGAATATTAAGCTACAAAAAATTACCTCTGTTCAATTTCTACCAGCAGTTTTGTGATACTAATTTAACTGAATTGAAGCTGTAGATGAGTCCTTCCAGAATCATTAAGTACTTTCTGTTCTTGCCAGTTCTCCATCGGAGGCCCTACTGGGGTCTAGAGTATGACAGAGCACACGCTCCTGCATGTGTAGATCAGCTCCTGTAAGATGCCTGTGACAATTTCAGCGTACTTACAAAGCTGGAGGTGTTTCTCATGCATCTGTACACAGTATGTTTTCCAGGGAAATGAGAAACTTCAGTCAAATGAAATGTGATTAGATTTTAACAAGGAAAATATTTCATTGGAAGCGAAGAGTGTTAGATGCTTCGCTGGCCTCCTCTCCTTTGGTATCTCTTACCCCTGTGCCAAAGAAGAAACTTCATCAGAAGAATCAGATGTCAAGTGGCCTGGATGCCTGCCATCAACCCCCATAAATGCAGAGACATCATCTAATGATGTGAAAACCAGATTTGACAATTCATTATTTAACTACCAATCTAAACATTGTAGCTAAATAACTAAAATGCATATTCTTCCTTTTTTCCCGTTGGCTTCTTGTTGATTTTATTCTTGGCCTACACAGAATTTCCTACAAAAGGAAACGTACCACATGGTAGCCAACTATTAAGAGTTATTGTTATTATATGAAGAACATTTTCAATTTTGCACATAATCCTTTCTGAAGTTGTACAATAACTCTGTCCATGGAATTAAGTTGAAGATTCTTGTAGTAGAATGAATAAAAAGAAAAACAGCCACACTCATTTTTCCACGTGTTCTTTTCTAAAAAAAATGTGACATTTTCTTTAGCCACCTTTTAGCAAAGGGATCTCACTTTGGTTTTGTGATTTAGGCATTCAATATGGGCTTTACAAAACTGGAAATGAAGACACTGAAGAAGATTCTAAAACCTCTTTCAGTGTGATGTAGTTATACAAGCCGACATGTTTTAGGAAGGAATACAATGTTTTCCAATATTTCTATGACAACAAAAGCAAATTAAATTCACAATGTGTCAATGTACTGCCACTAATCATAAGCTAGTAAAGCACCATTACGTGACACAATATTAATAATGCCATTTGTTCAGGTTTATTAATGCCAGAGTTGACATATGTGATATTTGCAGCCTTATTGGCTTCCAGACTTGTAGGGTCTCACAGTCTAAAAACATGCAAACTGTGTATTGGGAAAAAATACATCGTGGATCAACTCTATCCTTGCAAATAAAATATTGGTCTATTTAATTCATTTGCAGTGCTTTCTTACCAGTACCACATTAGTCCTCATTCTGCAAGAATAACAAATTAATTGGCTGACAAGGAACAACTTTCTCCTGGATATGGAGATACATTCAGCTGCCAGATAAAATACAACTTTCATCCTTTTCTTCTTGATGAACTGTTTAAGAAGTTCCTTCAAGCACTTTCCTCCTTCTTTTGGTGAACACACAAATTTTTATTTTATCATTTGAAAACCCATAACTTTATGATGGTATTCCAGAAGAGGAAGTTCATAATTCCATACCAGTGTGTGTGTACTATTTTGCTTCATATTATAGGGATTCAGATTTCCATAAGGTATGGAGCTGAATTGTACTCCAAGCTCTATTGCTGTAACTCTGTTGACCTCACTGTTGTACTGAAAATTTTCTTCCAATAAAAATTGCATAAATACAGGTTGATGCTATTAAAATGGACAGTCTTAAAGAAGGTTCCAATGTGAAAGAAAAGCAAGCCAGACAAGAAAGGCAAGATTTTTAAATGCTTTCATTCACAAGTTGTCCAGGAAAAGTTATGCCTAGTATGAACATTCATTTCCAATCTTACAAAAGAATTACATACTCATTGTATGTAATTATACTTGCATGCATCTTAACCTACTTCTGGGAACAAATTGATTTCCTAAATGCTTCTGCATCATCGCAATCACTTCACCTGTATATTGCTACAGTGAGAATATATGTACCAAAACATTCAGTCTTCAAACTAAGAACTAATTTTATGGATGGGGATGTATAACATATTCTTCACTAGCTTAAATTACCTGTGGTCTGATCCTCAATATCCAAAGTCATAGAGTATTTTGCTTTTGTATTTTTTGTGTACGATTCAGTTCTTCAGTGTTTCATATTTAGTAGCCAATCTTAGCAGATATTTAATGTTATCCAGGTTAGACTTGGACCCTTCACTAGGAAGCTCTGGGGACTGTGTTCTGTGTGTAGATGTGTAACCATCCTGGGGAGCAGGATCCAAAGTTTAGCTTGGGATCTTCAGATGCTCAAGGCGGATTGCTAGACACACACAGTGGTCATAAGTTTCCTGATGCTTCAGTGTTGGCTATCTGTAACACCCATTTTTCTTATTTATCCCTTCTAGGAATTTGTCATGATTGTTGTCTTTGGTTTGGAATTTATTATTCGTATCTGGTCTGCTGGATGCTGTTGTCGATACCGAGGATGGCAAGGAAGGCTGCGCTTTGCAAAGAAACCATTCTGTGTAATAGGTGAGTGTCCCAGTTCTAGTTTATTTTAAGATAAAAATAAAAGCCCCCCCCCCCTTCTATTTTTCTTCTGAATGCAAACTACTGGAATCAGACTCTGTTTACAGTAAGCAGGTGTAAATCCCGAATAGCTGTGTGTCAACTGTCATCTGCCCAAGGCTTCTCTAGATATAAAATCACAAAGTCAGTCCCTAAATACCAGCCAGTCCATGTTTCTTATGTTCTCCAAAAGACATTTTCCTATGCATGTCATACAGCTGGCATGTATATTTGGAAGAATCAGGGGTTGAGAGCTGATCTCATTGAAAATCACAGGAGCTGTATGCCTTTAATGGACATATTATACATCTTGTATATACATGCATAGATACCATGCACGTATGTGCATATATTGTGTTCTCCTTATTTAACCTCTGTAATCAGACATGTGTACACTGCAGTAAGTTTGAAAAACTACCTAGAAACATCTTCTGAAAACATTGCTGCTTCCTGCATTGCTGCTCTCTGCATGGCAGTCCAGGTATCCACTTTGACAGTGATTCTGGCATAACATATAGCGTATTTTTTCTATAACTATTTCAAGAGGCTATTCCTCCCCTTCTTTGTTCTAGAAATTGTCTGTGAGAATGATGAATAGGCCCACAACCAGTCAAAACCCTATTTTGAAAAAGAATCTGCAGGAAAAGTTTCCCAGTAAAGGTAGAAATCAAGGATGGCTAACCAAATTCATCTGATACTTTCTTATTTTTCTAATGGTTTGGAGCAAATGCTTTTTACAGGACATCTGTGGAACTTCAGGATATCAACATCCCAACTCTCTCTAAATTCCCTTCCTCTCTCCAGCCTTTAATTTCATCTGCCTGTATCTTAAATTAACTTATAGATCAAACCAGGGTGGCAAACACATTCTCCCCTGCATCTATAGAGCAGCTAGCACATGGAGTCACATGCTTCCAGCCGTTATACACATGGATCTCGGTGTAAACAGTGAATAACAATGCTGTCATGTAGATGAATGCCATCCTGGTCTAAAAAGAGAGTTATGCAGTGTCCCATGGCATAGCAGACCAGTGCACTGGTTAGGGCTAATGCGTAAAGCAAGCTTTTGCCTTCTGCTACATTCCCTGCTAAATCCACACCTTCTCTCACTGAGGAATTCCTGCAACGGAGAAAGAGCCTTTAGCAAGAGGTGCATGAGTAGGTGGAAAGGCATCGCAGACTGTCTCCCCCTCGGAAAGAATCACCCCACCTACGGTACTTTATGACATTGCGGGAGAGGGTCAAGTATGGGGATTGGCGCTTGTTTTGTTCAGGCAGCAGGGGAGCTGGGTAGGTACCTTACCCAACCCTGCCCGGTGCCAGGTCACACACTTGCCCCAGGGTTCCCATGCCTAGCCCAAAGTGGAAAGAAAATTCAAAAATCTTCCCAGCCCTTCCCAGCCACCTGTCAAGGAAAAGTTAGAAATTCAGGCATTCACTCTCCCTGGCACCAACAAGCACGGCTACCCTCCTTAGCCAGGCTTACCGTTATGCCAAGACTTTGTGGCGCACCTGAAACGTTGCAATAGTCAGGTTTTGTCAGCACACAATCGTAAGGAAACGCCAGACTGTTAATTTAGTAAAATTAACCTACTTCAGCCATTTAGAGCTTACTAGAAACATATAATTCTTTAAAGAATTTGAACTTACTAGAACAGTTTGACATCCCAGAGTGGTTTGCTGCTCTCCCAAATGCTGCTGTCTTGGCAACACTAGCAGTTTGTTCGATTCAGCTTTCGTTTCTCCCCCCTTCCTGTCTCCATTCAACTGGCAAGTTTCCTGCCAGTGATTAACTTCAGTCTGAGGTGTTAATTCCCAGCAAAAGCAAACAGAGGGGTTCTTCCTTGCCCCAAACTCTGCATGTTATCAGGGGCTGACTGACGTAGATTTTCCCCTTTTCCTTTAAGCAGCTCATAGCTACCCTCCCACCGTTTGTCAAATAGTTCAGGCACATCTCCTGGCATGGGCCTCGGTGAGTTTTGGGGTTTACTTCATGTGATTGTGGTTTTTCTTCCTTTCTCTGGAGTTCACCTGCTTTTCTTGTTGCACCTATGTTCATGTAGGCAATCTCCAGCCTTAAAAGCATCTTCCCTGTCCCCCTTGCAACTCCACTTCCTAGCAGAATTAATTAGTAGACAACAGTCATTTGCTTGGGGATGTCTTCCTATGCTGGTTCACTGGATGAAAAGGGAACTTTGTTCTGAAAAACACCGTACAGCTACTAGGGCAGCTTCTGGAAACTAAACCTGCATTCTTGAATTTCTTGCCATTGATTACTCTGTGTCTTTCTCCTTCCGCTGATCAATTTTTGTCCATTTCTGGACTTTATCATCCCTGAAGAAAGTTTCTGATGCTCAGCTTCTCTCCAGATTTGATCTTTTGAGGAAGAACATTTAGCAAGTCATCTTGCAGCTCTTGCTACAGAAAGTCACTATTTGCCTGACCCCTTGGCTTTGCAGTCACGGCAAAGTGTGCCCCAGCAGCAAAGGCCAACAGGCTGTATTAGCTAAAGCACCACCAATAGCTGAAGGCACATGATTATCACCCCTTACTCATCACTCATTAGACCACATCGAAGATGCTGCACCCCGTTTGCCCCCTGCAAGACCACACATGAAAGATGTCAATAAACTGGAGTGAGTTCAGTGAAGGCCACCAAGATGCCCAGTGCTGGAGCATTTTCCCTGTGAGGAGAGGCTGGGAGACCTGGGCTTGTTCCGCCTGGAGAAAGGAAAGCTTCAGGGGGAACTCAGTGAATTCAGTGCTAAGGTCTCCTTTAAAGCACATGGCCAGTTTTGGCGTATTATTTTTCATGCATTAATTATTTACTTAGCCATCCATTCAGTTATTCTTTCTGCTTATTGTTACAGTGGAACAATAATATTTTAGAAGACTTAGTCTGTTTACTATTAATTAATTTTGTGATGTATCTCCGGCAGATCTATTCTCTGATTATTTTTGTGATCAAACACAAATCACATAGGGGAATGGCCTAAGAGCTAGAAATAATAAATTTGAGGATTGCCTCAAGGGTCACATTCAGGCAGCCTTTATTTTTTTCCATTAATAACGTAATAACCAGAAAAAAAATGTAGGGACAAAGCTCTGTGTTTATGTTAGTGTGCCTACAATGTCACTACCCTGACAAATTAGTTCATCAAGCATCGGTGTGTGCTACCAGGTTAGTAATGATATCTATCAACTTGACAGTTTTGTACCCTTGTTTATTTCTGTGAAAATGGGAATAATAGTGTAGTATTAAATCTTGATTTGTATTTTGTTCCATGTCAGGAGTTACCCGCCATCCCTCATTTTCTCTGACAGTATATGAGCTTGTGTGCGCAATGTAAAGGGCCCGCCAACATACCCTCCCAGGTACTTAATGTATTTCAAGGTGTACGTACTTCTGCAAATCCTAAATTTCCCAGTCATATCAGCCTGAAGCTTGGCTGTCAGCACTGCAGAGCAACGTTGCTGTGCTGTATGTGCAGAAGAGCAGCAACCCAGGCACCATCTCCTACCTGCTGCCTCCAGGGGCCAGGGACACCGATGCCCGGGAGCAACTTTCTCTGCCTGTGCCTTAGGAGGAGCCGTGCTCCCTCAGGGTCCCCAAAATAAAAGAGAACATGTCTGCTAATCGGGAAGAAAGTATGGCATCCCCTCCCTGTAAAGCCATCCGGGGACACTGAAATAAATGAAGAGCTCATTGTCCTTTCTCCGGCCATGGGCCTCCTGGACGGTTGCATGTGACCTGACAAAATTAAACTTCTGGCCTGTGTGCATGAGAGGTTTTGCCATCACAGTGGAATCTCAGTCTGTGAGGGCAGCTCCCATGTGGTGGTACTTCATCAAAAGAATGAGGAATAATAAAAAACGAGCTGTGGGTCAGAAGAGGAAGATCCCGCCAGTCTCACGTGCATGTCTGAAGTCTGCTAGGCTTTCAGAGGAGCTTCTTTCTCTCCACTGACCGTTAAGACGCTTTGGGGCTCCTGCATGAGGAAGCCCGGCAAGGGCAAGTGAAGAGCACATGAGCACACTCCCTTCAAATGCTGGAACCAGTGAATTTTAGTGCCTAAACTTTATGTGTATTTAAATAAACTTTTATGTGTATTTAAATAAACTTTAAATCTGGGGTTTGAAACTCCTATTTCAGAATTTTTTCACCTGAAATTTGAGCTCATTTCTAGTAGTATAACTTGTCTCCAGGGCAACTAGACTTCCTGGTGGTCCAGCCCAGTGAAAGGTTTCATGTACTTCAGTTAGTCCATTAGCAGTTTCCCCACAGCTGCTTCTATTTTACCTCTAGTCAAGCTACAGCATGATGGAAGTGTCACAAGTTCAAATTCTGTTGAGGCTGCAGAATGAACAAATTCCCAACAGGAAGCTTAAGTCCATTATCTGTAATCAGGTTCTTGAACTTCATGGCTGGCAAAACTCGTTTCAGAGCATTAAGTGATAGCAGCGGCTGTTGCATATTACTGGATCTATTTTTCATTAATTAGAGTGCTAATGAACCATCATGTGGCACTTTTGTCAAATCTTTATAAACAAACCCATAACGAGTGTGTTACAAGATCTGCTAAAAAATAATTTGAATTAATTCAATGTATTTATGTAATAACACGTTGTGTGTCTGTCACGTTGGTATTTAGACACATTATATAGTTTAAATACAGACAGATAGTAAATCTGCTGCTCAGGATAAACAATATAAACAGCCCCTTTCCAGTATAATTTGAACTCTAAATAACCCAGTGATGGTCTGTAATTAAGTATATGCTTGACCAAGGAGACACATCTCACATCACATCTCATTATAAATCCCTGCAAAATCAAGTTCCATCAGGAGCAAATTCCACACTGGGGGGGTCTCCTGCCAGTCTGACTTGAACTCATCTCAGGAACACGCTGCCCACTTCACTCCAGAAAATACTCTGCTAGTAGTAGTAGTATTAAGCCTGGAAATTAAAATTTCCTCAGATAATTTCAGCACACATAATTTTCTGCAAAGAACAGAAATGCTCTTTAGGCTAAATCAGTCCCAAATTGTGTAGGTTTTAAAAAACAATATTTAGTGGCATATCTTCATGTTTGACAGTCCTGGCAGTACAGTTTTTAGAAATGCCTAGGAAAAAGAATATCATCTGCGGGCCTTGTTCTTTCACATTTACTTTTGCTGACTTACTACCCTCACTGCTGAGTAAGGTACCATTTGCCATGAGTAAAGACATCAGGCTCTGGTCTTCTCTTTCTAGAAGTTGTGTGTCTGCTATTCCAAAGCAATCTGCCAGTGTGGTACCACGCAATTCACGTTGAAATTTCTTTCTGGTATGTGATAAAGAATTCAGCAGGCTGTATGTGTCACTACTATGTTATTTTGAGTAGAGGAGCGCCTACCATGAATTGGGTGAGGTGTGTCTAAGACTTCTTTCCCACTGGGGAGCTGTGGGTAGTGTCACATTTCATCTTCATGAGGCTTGGAGGTCGAGGTTTTCATCTGAGGGCTGACTTTTTTTGCATCCGTATTCTGTGCATCTGCTGAGATATCTGCTGATGAAGGAAGTCAACAAGGCTGGTGTAAGATTTCTGATTAAATGATTTTTCATTGAAAAATATTGATTAATTGAAATCAAAGTAATTCATGGAAACAAACCAATTCCTTTTTCCCTGAGGAAAGGCATTTTATATTCAGATTGGATTTTTTTCTCTTTATCATCAAAATTAGAAGCACTCTCTCTCCCAAACATGCAGAATAGGCAATAATACAGTTTCTGGTTTCTGGATAAAATATGGTTAAATTCTTGCTCTGGAAGAACTGGAGCAGGAAATTACAAACTCTCAGCCCCATTGAAACAATCCAAACAGCAATAAATAATTCTTAACTGGCCCAGAGAGAGATGCTGATTTAACCCATCACCTGGTGTTAATTGTAGTCATCTGCTATGTGAGAAACTTTGATTTTGCTCACCTAAAGAATAATCAGTTATTTGTAAATAGACAACTCCAGCAGTACAAATTAGAAGACATCCACAGCAGAATTGATAAAATACATTAGAGCACTGGGATGTGAAGAATCAGAGAACGAAGACAGGTTTATGATAGAAAACCTGTTAAAAGCCGGAGACCTTTTACTAAAAAGAATTTATTTGTGATATTAGAATTACTTTCTTAGGAGGCTATTGAAGATATTTCCCCAAGCATGAGGTAGGTTTGTCCTTTCCAGACAAGACTGATATAACTCAGTACCTGCACTAAAATGTTTAGCGATTCCTAATTCAGTTCACTTCTGTTAGGAAAGTCTCCTAAAATCAAATGTCACAGTCAAATGATTTATAAATAACGAGGTTTTCTGTCCATACTCACTCAGAATCTGTAAATGATTTATGGAGTCTTTCAAATGACTGATGATCGCTCATATTTGAATCTCAGAAAATATATTGTAGTAGTAATAGTATTATAATTATAATAATAAAAATTAATATTATTAAATACTATATATTATAAATGTATATTATGGAACTTCCAGTGCTGCTTATGAGCCACAAGGTTTCAGGGACTTGGAAACATACCGTAAGAAGGAGGTAATCAACTGACAGACCAAGCAGTCAACATTTCCTGGTTTTAGACTTGGTTTGTTCAATTTTGCTGACATTGTTTAGGGACTGGCTTTAAACTTGTTGCTACTAGAGATGCCCAGTATATGAAGATACAGAAATACCTTTCTCTTCGCTACCTGTCTTTATGTGATTGGAGATGTTCATATCCTACCTTACTACGCTGAATTCCCATCATATCCGTAAACAAGATATAGTTGCTTTTTTAGTGTTGCTGTATTTTTAATGAAGTAAGGGAATAACATGTCGGAGCCTAACTGGTCTGCAAGGAAATACTCAGCTTTCTTGGCTCTTCTCCAGATGTTGTGCTGCAGATCAGCCACTTTGGTGTGTGACATTCCTCGTAACTCCCATCTCAGATCGCCATCAGCTCTTTCCCGTAGCTCCTCTGTGAGAGGAATTGCCGCTTCCGTGGCTGTACTGGTTTTGCTTTTCCAGCAGTGCGTTATGCTTTCCAGGCAGAAATCTGAACATTTAGGAACATTTCCGTATTGGTCCAAAATAGCATCCTACTAGACCGAGGTGTTTGCTATTTGGGGCTTCTGCAACTGCCCGTTACTCTGTCCTTGGCGTACGTGCAGCCTCTCATGGGACTGTGACATCCCCAGCTTGTGGTACCACTTAATTTCAAAATCCACTTTCAGTGTGTTTTCTGTGTTACTAACATGCCTCTACTTACTTAGGGGTGTTTTGGCAGCATGTTACCATAAACGTCAATGTTAACACCTTGGTGTGGTACATTAGACAACTGTCAATCTGACTGTTTGAGCCATGATTAACTGCTCTTGCAGGTGTTAGTCTATCACATCCTGCTTACTCTCGTGGTGTCCCAGCCTTACGCCTGTGAGCCCAAATGAAGAAATTTGAAGAGGTCTGTGTGGAGTTACCAGCCTTGGCGTACGCTGCAGGAGCCTTTCTAGACTGGTTTGAAAGCACTGCGCAAATAGGGCAAACGTAGTGAGAAATTACCTCCTGGGGTATTGTATTGCGCGCAACTACCTCCTCATTCACATTTTTGTGTAATAATAACACATTTGATAGTCCTTTGGCACAGGTCGCTTTGTTCCTTTTACATTCACCCTGCGGCATAGGACAGCAAGCAACATGCTGCTATCTTGTATCTGCTGTCTGTCTTTCCATCTCTCTGGTGCTTTTAGTTGATAATTGTTGGTCTTATGCATGTTTAATTTTGTGACTTTCTTGCTGTCTCTGCTGAAGACAGAGTTTATTTTGAAGTTTATTTCTGTCCAGGCCGTCTGTGTATGAGCCAGGTCTCCAGGAAAAGGGTTGTAGGTGCAGTCAGTTAAAAACAGCAGTTTTGTTCTGCTTGTCTGTATCGCAACTTAGAAAAATAGGCATTTTCAGCTGCTTTAGAGATAGCGTTGTTCTCTTCAAATGCAGCTTTCTGGTATCTGCTCAGCTTTAATCTGTGAACTGGCACCGCTGGCAGTTTAAAACACAAGCCTTGCCCACTGTTGTGTTCAGTGTGGCCAAACTGATCGCCGGGTGTCTTCATCCAGCCTTGCAACTTGCTTATTAGTGATGACAAAGCTTGAAGAAATTCCGTTTCCGCCGATGTTTCCATTCTTTTAACATCCCTCTAGAGAACCGTGTGCTGCCACCAGCACTGCTGAAGCGACGGATGGGCAGAGCAGTCCGGTGGGAACTGCAGGAAATCTCTATTTTTATGATCATGCCCCGAACGGTTACACTCCAACCGCTGCATTAAAAAAAGACTTGTGTACAAGAAGAGAAAGTACAGTTTTTAATTCCTCCTTTCTACAACTGCTGCGTTAAAAACGTTAATTAGGGAGGATTTGACTATATAACTGTTACATTGTGAAACGGAGTTACAGTATTTGTATCTCAAGCTTAATAACAGCTAGGTAGAAATATTTGCGTATTTCTTAGTGGCAAATCGTGCACGTTCTGCACCTTTTTATTTCCTCCCTTCCCTTCCCACCCCTAGCACTTAAGCACTGGGCTCCTATAACCTGTGGAGTTCTCTTAGAGAAAAATTACATTTTTTTACTTTTAAGCTTGTGCTGATAACTCTCAAAAGTGAGGATTTGACCTTTCCGCTGATAGATCATACTGCTGTCAATAACAGACCTAAGGAAGGTACTCACCAGATCTGTTTTGCATCAACCTATGTAAGCTCCTAAATGGCATAAATGCTTATTTAAGCCCGGCCTAAGCTGTCCCTGACACAGAAAGAGGCATCTCCAGCCGCTTGCTTCCACCCTCGCGCCACCCGGTCCCGGTACCCCAAAAGGTGTATGCGACCGCCTTGGGAGCAGCCAAGGTGAAGGCAGGGCCCCTTTGGCCCTGGGGCTGCCCTTCGCCAGCCCAGCCTGCTTCTGAGACCCCCTTCTGAGACACTGGGGTCTGCTTCGTTTCGGATGAAAATGCCACGAGGCAGAGCGGAGAGGTTGTGCAGAGTGGCACGGTTTACTGTACTTAAGATTTCATTTTGGGATTGCCTCCTTTTGGGTTTGTGGGAGGGCTACCAGATCATGTTTTTTTCCCTCTCAGACAAGCGCTGAACAGAGCTTCTATTTCTTTCTTCACATCTCGCACACCGGGAAGTCTCAAGGGTGGCTGCAAGGTGCCCCACACTAGTGTTCTCCAAAACACGTAAAGCTTCTTGTTGGCACAGTAGTCCCTCTTAGGCTACCCACACACAGTCCTTAGGTGGGGTAGCAGCTGAGGGTAAAAAGTGGCTGGAAATCTCTGATTCATCTGAGTAAACTCTGTATTTACAGAAACAGAGGAGTCCCAGGAGGCACTCACACTGGCTGTGCAGACATCCAAAATAGTTGTGTAGGTTAGGAACGCAAGTTCTGGTTTTAGGCAGTGGGGAGAAGTATATGCCTCTGGAGGACAGCTCAGAAAACTTAAGCTAGGAATTCATCCCCTTCAGTCAACACTGGGGGACCCACGATCCTGCCTTCAAAACCAGCATTAGGTACTGGATACCTCCTGTTCCCTCCCAACCCGTGAACCAGAGGACAGATTATTAATACTGTCTCTTCCCTCTCTGCCAACAAACAGGCTGTTCCTCTCCCTCAGAGACATGCTTTTCTCTCCTCTGCTCTTTTCAGCACCTTTACTTTTCCATTTTTGCCTGTCCACTTTCACCTTCACACCCAGGATTTTTCTGTTCCCACGTGTTTTTGGCCTTTCCACTCCCATACCACTGCGTTGCCTTTATGCACAACCTGGGAGGGCGTTAGACGGACACTTCCAGGCACTCTGCCCGCCTGCCCCTCCTGAGATTTTAGAGTATGATTGAAAAGACTGTGAAAGGGCAGGCTCCTGCCTATAGATTCCTACCTGTGTGGCTAGAAGGACCCAGCACAGAGATAGCACTGCTTCCCCAGATCACGTAGGAGCCCCGTTTGGTGTCTTTCTACACGCTAACCTAGTGCCAGATACCTCTAAAAAAGGTGTTAATACCTGTAGCCCAATAGACGATCACCCAATACTTTTGTTCGGACATTGGGTAAGCAGCGATTGACTCATATGGGAATGTGGATTCCCTGAAAAATCTAATTCCAGCAATTCAGGGAGAAACATCCAGTCTTTGCCTTTAGTTTTCCCTGGTTATTCCTTTATATCCCGTGGCAATGAATTTTACAAGTTAATTGCATGCTGTATTTCTTTTTATCAGATTTAAATTGTCTTTTGATCTCACTTTTAGAAGGAAGGGTAAAGAGGAGGCATCCAACAGACCTTCTTATCTTCTGCTAGTTTGCATACCTCTATCTGCCATCTCATATTTGTCTTCTGACTAACCACTCCTAAATTATTCAGCCCTTTCTCCATACACAAGTCCTGCCATGCCTGTAGTTATTTTGTTTTTTTCTTGCTGATACCTTTGTGGTTTTCTTACAGTCCGATCTAAGGAGCCTCTTTATTCATCAGGGGGGGGTGTGTATCTGATTATCGATCCTGCTGCCTTTCCCTCCAGAAATCTTCAGGGTTTTTTCCTTTTTCACTAAGGTCTACTATCATTCGGCAAAAAGCCTCAGACATAGTAAAGTGACTAGCAAACCTTGTTTTCCCAGGGCTTCTAAGGCACAAAGTTACTGGGCAGAATAAGCGAAGATTTATGGGAAGGATCTGTGTGTGTTACTCATGGTTTTTTTCCTCGGTTGGACACGAATTGGGTTGGTGAGCACTGGGTCAAAGATACAGTTTTAAATGTGTTTCTGTCAGCCTGTCTTAAAGCCAAATAAAACTTCTGCTGAATAAATAGTGCTTTATTCCTTCTGGCAGGTGCATATTAATAATGTTAAAGATCAATTATTGGAAAAGGCTAATAAAGTATAAATCCATGAAAGGCTTCAATTGAACTTAATCTTAGCTTGCAGGAGACCCTTAGATTTTTAAGATTTATTGAGCCAGCTGTTAATAATATAAAGATGTTTGCTGAGGACTTAGTCCATAGAAAGAGGGC
>NW_010551498.1:16964-17825 GCF_000687285.1 Phaethon lepturus
ACTTTAATTGCTAACAGTACGAAAACAGGTGAAATGTTCCCATTAATGTTGTTATTCTTATCCAGACTGGATCAAAGATGGTAACCATAACTACAATTTTAAATTCAGTATTTGTTGAGCTATTGTGATTCTCAGCCCACAGAGAAATACTTTGGTTATCCACAACAAAAAGTAAAATGATACTATTTTTATGTATTTGTCATCATGGCCTGAAAAGTGTGCTGCTTTTACACAGGAACAGTGTACATATACTTTTAGTATGTCGGCATATTAATGAGTAACATCAGTTGCTCCATTCCTGGGTATGAAATTAGTGCCTCCTTACAAACATTGATTAAAAAATGACAAAAACAAAAATCCAACCCATCTTCCTCATTCTGGAATTTCATAAGGGAATATTTAGTTTTCACGTCTAAAAATTGCCCAAGATTGACTTTTTGAAAATATTCCTTGCTTTTCTGTTTCAAAAATTGTTTGACCTACTGAGTCCTAATTTCCTGATTTTGGTTAGCTGTGCTAACAAGTGTCTTTGACTTGTTTCCATTTTTGTTTTATTGTGTTTGGGGGCAACATACGTTTGCATTGTACGGTAAAGAGCTTTACCCAGGGTGCAGCAAAAGCATACCAGGGTGCCAGTGGAGAAAGGAATTTACTGGTACTGCTTGGCGTGTTCGTAGAGAGAGGAAACAGGATCGTTCTCCCCCTTGACTTAGAAAGACTGTACAGCTCCTTGCTGAGGCCGAGGCAAGAAATCGCTTTTCGTTGGGATAGGCTGAAGAAATACGCTGTGCATGGGCCCAGCCGAAAACCAAGTGTTCAGCAGACGGGCGTGTGAATTCAGTTTTAGGTGGCAGGTTCAGG
>NW_010551499.1:0-3770 GCF_000687285.1 Phaethon lepturus
TTCCCCCCTCCCCAGGGCACGGCCGCCGTGGTTTGGAGCAAAAGGTGGTTTCTATTCCTGCATGCCCACCCCAGGGGCGAGCCTCGGGCTTCCCACCATTTTTAGTTGCTTTGGACCAAAAGAGGAGGAAAAATCCCTGAGAGGGGAGCAGGCGTGTGGCGAACGGGGAGGGTGGGGAAGGGCGAGAGCCCCGGCAGCGAGTGCGCTGGGGATTGCTCTCCAGCCAGCTCGGTAACAAATTCACTGACACAGGGAACAATTTTTCCCTGACTCTGCCAATTCCTTAACGACGCTGACTCAAAGGGCCCCGCGGGGAGGGGAACTTGAACTCTGCAAAAAGCTCTCTGCTGAAGCTTTATTTAAGGCTACGTGGGGGATGCTTAAATATTAAAGGCTGAAAAAATAATGGCTGGTGGTAGGCTGGGCAGCGAGGGCCGTGGTACAAGTGGTGGCACCGGCTGCCCTGTGCCCTCTCTGTGCCTCTCTTCGCCTCTAAACCCCTTTGGTGCTCTAGCTAATGGGGCCGTCACCTTGCTGGGGACCGTCCCTGCTCTCCCCTCTGTGATACAGGCTGGGGGTACCCGCACCAAAAAAAAGCAGGTCCCCTCTCCATGGCTTTCTGAGACAGCTCTGGGCTTGCCTCTCCAACAGCAGCATCACGTTTTCTCAGCTGGTCATCGGCGTCTTGTCAACGTGGCCCAAGAGAAAGGACAAGGACTGAGCATCTGTATTTTTCTCTGTGCTGCTTCTGTTTATTTCTTATTTTTAATCCCTACTTCTTCACTGTAGAAGTCCTTGTGCTGACACGATATTATTTATTTATAAAATATGTACAGGAAAGCGCTCAGGTACCAGTCCCACCCTCCAAGGTTGGCCGTGCATGTCTGGCCGGCAGGAGTGGAGGTGAAAGATGGTTTCTCTGCCTTGGAGTCAGGAGGAGGAGGAGAAAGGAAAGGGCTGAGAAAGATAGAGACTTCAAAGTGTGTGAGCAAATATTTACAGGTTCCAAGACAAAAAAAAAATATATCTACAGTGTTGTCTTGGGGATACAGGGAGTTGAGCTTGAAGCAAAGCCCGCTCACAGCTCCATTTGTTTTATTGATTTATAAAGACTACGGGAATTGATTTCCATCGGCTGTGCCGGCAGCGGGGGGCGCAGCTCCGGTGAGCCCCAGGCTCGGGTGCCGGCAAGGGGCAGCCAGGACCACTCCAGCCACGGGTTTGTGCTGCCGGGGTTTTTGCAGTGGTGCTTTGTCTGTATACTTATTTTTGCCAATGAGGGACAAATGCTTCTGCGACACTCCCTTGAGCGCCAGGGAAAGGGGATGCTAGCAGGGAGCGTGATTCAGAAGGGCAGGGAGGAAAATATTGTAGTTTGGGGATTCCCACTGGCTGAAGCTGTTTTAACGCGATGTCAATAAAGTAGGGGGGTTGCTGACACACGGATGGGTCCCCAAAAGCTGGCTGGCTCCTGGGAGCTGGGGAAGGGACCTGGGCTCCTCTGCAAGGGGCTGTGATGGTGTGGAAGAGCTCAGGGTGCCGTGTTTGCGCCAGTGGGCACAGGGGTGCCCCAGCGAGCGTGCCTGGGGCTGGGGCTCTGCACGTGGGAGTGGGGGGAAGCTACCACAGTACGTGCACAGCTAACTTCTCGTGAACTTCAAGCGACTGCATGAAATGAGACCCTGGGTGTCTGTCTCGGTCCCCGAGCTCGGCGGGTCACCCCAGTTCAAACTGTCCATGGTCTATGCAGGTGATACTTGGCTGGAGGAGACGGAGGAGACCTCGGTCTTGCTCTGGGATACGGTGGAGGAGACATCTTCATCCCCAAAGGGGTTCTTGCCGCAGCAGATTGTGGTGATCATGCAATTACGGAACTGAAGAAGGGAGAGAAATGGAGAACGATGGCACTGGGGGCCAGCAGGAACGTGCTGCCATACCGAGAGCCCCTGATGGCCCCCAAGCTCGCTGTGCCCCCCCGAGCTGAGATGCAGTCACTTATGGGAAGGAGCAAGGTGCCTGCGGTGACACCAGACGTGCTGGTAAGCCAAGGGCAGGGGCTCACCCTGCATGACATGGGGCATCTCACCTGTTTGTTCATGAGGACGTAGATGATGGGGTTGTAGAGGGAGGAGCTCTTGGAGAAGAAGGCAGGCACTGCCATGAACGTGGCGGAGAACTCTGCTCCCTTGTTGGTGAAGATCCAGAATGCCACCATGGCATAGGGCGTCCAGGCCATCAAAAACCCCAGCACCATGAGGATCACCATGCGCGTCACCTCCCTCTCGGCCTTCTGGGTCGTGGCCGACTCCTGCTGCTGGGCAGCTGCCTGCGGGCAGGGGGGTTGTGAGAGGCACCCTGCAGCTTTCTGCCCCCAGACCACCTCCCCTCTCCTGCCCGAGCTGGCTGCCCTGTCCCCGTTCACCCCCTCCCAATGTTACCTCTCGGACTTTGCAAATGAGGCGCCCATAGGAGAAGAAAATGACCACGACCGGGATGATGAAGTGAATGACGAACATGTAGAGGACGTAGGACTCGTTGTGGTAGTCGGGGTTGAGCGTGTAGTAGTCAGGGCCGCAGGAACACTGCATCCCCTCTGGTATGTATCTGCCAGTGAGAAAGGTTAGGGTCTTCACCAGGAACCCTCCCTGGGGACAACGGGAGGGGCTCAACCTAGGGGCCAAATTCCCCAAGGACGGAGGATGCTCCATGGCATGTGTGTTTTAGGGGAGATCCTCCTCGCTTCTCCTCCACGCCCCGTGCACCCAGCTTCACCGGCTCTGCAGCGCGGCTCCTTCGGAGCCAGCAGCGAGCTGTGCCGACGTGTTGCACTTGGGCGCGTAGCATCGGTTTGTTGTGACGCTCGCTCCCTCCCATGGGAAATGGGCTATTTCTTTCCTTCCCACGTGGCTGAGCACTTGCCTGCCGGGAGCCACCTGGTCTCGCTCTGAGGATGGAGGGTGCTGAGCGGGAACAAGAGATGCCAGCTTGGTGGGTCCAAGCTCTTCAGGGCTTTGTCCCCGCTGCTGCATGGGGGGATGCCTGGCGTCTGTCTGGAGGGGGCCTGGCTCAAAGGGGTGCAGCTCAGGTCTGCTCGGGAGCCAAGGACCGGCTGCCTGGCCAGCAGTCTCAATCCCAGGCTGGAGAGGGACCGTCTGGCTGTGCCTCGTTGCAGATAGATGATAAATGGGACTTTGCTGCCCTAAAGCCACCTCTTGCACATGCCCAAAGGGCTGGTAGGGGCTCGCTATGAATGCCCAGGGCAGCTCTGCGGTGGGCTGTCAGGAGGGGCCGGAGCTGCAGCGTTAGAGAAATCACCTCCATCTCCTCAGCTCCTCCCTTATGCCCTGGCTGGCCTTTGGCTGCTGCGTCTGCTCCTGGCCATGGACGTGGATGTGTGCGAGAGCCAGACGTGGGCTTCAGCTGCCCAGAGCCTGCACTCGCTGGAGCCTCGTGAGCAGCCTGTGATGTGAGCAGCCAGCGTTGGTGCTGGGTTTGTTGGGGAGCGTTTGTTGGAGGGGGGGCCGAAATGTGCTGCAGTGCTGGGAGCAGGACAGATGGGTTCATGGGGAGAATGGGGCAGGGGTGCTGGGAAAGGTGCTGCAGGGCTCCCAGGAGCAATGCTGGGGTGGCACCGCATCAGCAAGGCCAGGTTTGCCTCCCCTGAACAGCCTCGCCTGCTGGGCTGGTCATCCAAACGCTCTTTAGGGTCTGCAGAGAGAAATGGGCTCTTCACAGCACGGGCGAGATGAGCCGTGGGGGCCTGTTGAAGC
>NW_010551499.1:3813-10443 GCF_000687285.1 Phaethon lepturus
GGCCGGTGGCTGCCCCCGGCGGGGGGCCACCAAGCCGTTGCGAGACTGAGAGCTGAGGTCCCATTTCTGTCCTGACTCACCCCATCGCCTCTATCACCTGGAGCCCGGATTTTCACGTCTGCGCCATGAGGGCATCTCCTGTCCCACTGGGGTGTTTCCACAGCAGCTGGGGCTGCTGCTGCTCATCCTTCGACTCACCTGGACCAGCCAAAGAGGGGTGGCATTATCCAGGTAAAAACAATGCCCATCATGGCGTGGGTCGCGGAGAAGCGGAAGTTTCCCATGGGTTTGCAGACGACGATGTAGCGCTCTATGGCCAAGACGACCAGGGACCACAGGGCGACTTGGCCTGTGGGAGGGGGAGAAAGAGAAGGAAAAGGCCATTATCCAGGTAAAAACAATGCCCATCATGGCGTGGGTCGCGGAGAAGCGGAAGTTTCCCATGGGTTTGCAGACGACGATGTAGCGCTCTATGGCCAAGACGACCAGGGACCACAGGGCGACTTGGCCTGTGGGAGGGGGAGAAAGAGAGAGTGTACGGTGGTGGTAAGAGCTCCTCTGGGCTTGATCTTCCCTTCGTGGTCTTGCGGTCGCAGCAAAGAGCAGAGGGGACCGAGGGGTTGGGGATCAGCGAGGGGATAACCAGCACCTTATTCACTAACTGAGAATCTCCCAGCTGTAACATAGAAAAGGTCCGGGAGCAGAGGGGAGCGTCTGCCACAGAGGGATGCTGGTGGCGGAGGAGGGGATCATCATGGATTTTTAATCATTTAAAAATCGAGGGGGTGAATTCCACCCGGGCGGGAGGAAGCACAATTTCCGGCAAAGATGCCAGATGTGTCCCAAACCTGTTGATGCCTTTAAATGTGTGTTTCATGAGTCTTCCGTCAGTGCTGGATCATGGGGAGGTGTATGGGGGAGGCTGTGTGGGTGGGCATGCGTGCACATGTATTTATAAGGGATAATTAAACTTCAGGGGATTGGGAGCGTTTAGTCGGTGCTGTAAGCCTGCTAATGCCCCCAGCTGTGATAATCTGCTGATAACTACCCCCTGCGCTAGGATTCGCTGGAGACCTGCTGCTCGCACAGTGACTGCTTCCCATCAAACTTTCTTCCCTATGAACAGGAGCCTCCTTGTTCTTAAATAGACACAAACATCGGAAGGGCAAGTAACGCTGCCTGAAAGGCTCACTTGATCAGAAATGGTGCAGCCCCATATGATCTCCTGACCCCAAGACCAAGCCCTTCCTCAGTCCTTGGTTTTGATCAGGACATTTAGCTTTCCTTTTGCCTGCCTTTTTTTTTTTTTTTTCCTTTTTTCCCTCTCCCCAGATCAGTATGGTTGCAGGAAATCGCCCCATTTAGGGGGGGAAAAGTGAAGTCCTTGCAGTGGTTATGGATCTCTGCAGCAAGGATTAGCGGTTGTCAGATCCATCACGAGGTGTCGTGTGGGCCCAGCTGGCTGCGTGGGCACAGGGTGCAAAATGAATTTTCTTTGTTTTGCACGGGGGCTTTCTGCAGGGTGAAGCATTAGCAGCTCTCATGTCCCTGAGAAATGAAATAAGGAAGCTCCCAAGGGCACGCAAATTGGGTGCAACTGAGACAAGAGCTGAGCAGTTGCTGCAAAGCCTGGGCCTGGCTTGCCTAGCTCTGCGCAAACCTGAATCCTCCTTCCCCCATGCTGCTGCCCTTCTCTTCTGGTTGAGAGCTGCCACATCTTCCTTTTACCCCTAGAGAAGCTGTGACCCTTCTCGTCTCCTCCTCTCCATGTCCATAGCCTTCTGCAGGGTCTCTCTCCTGTGGGATGTCTCTTCCCCCCTGAACCCTCCCCAGTGCTTCACCTTTTCCCAAAAACAGAAGCCTTTTGGCAAAGATGTTTGACATTCATTCAAGGACATGATGTGGTCATCCCCAGCAGGTCTCTGCTAACTGCGCAACCTCAGTGTGACACCCCCTGAAAGCACGCTGGCCAGCATGGCCGGATTACCCCAGGCTTGATCCTGCAAACAAGGATCGCTTCTAGTCGTGAGATGGGTGCTTCTCGGCATCAAGATCAAACTTGCATAAATCTCTCTCTCCATCCCCGTCTCCAAGCCTCAGGGAAGCAGTGCCTTGCATGGCGAGCTCTGCCCTATGCAGCGAGCCGCAACACCGCAGCGGCATGCAAGATGGCTTTCTGCACAGGATGGATGCCGCATGTATTGGCGCCATCCCAACAGCATGATGAAAGGGTGGAATTGGGCTCCTAAAGCCCTGAAGATGAAAGACCCAAGCTCCCACCCCACAGCCCTTACCTCCCAGTGTGGCGAAGAAGCCCTCCACAGCACAGCCAATGGGGCCAAAGACGAAGTAGGCGTTCCAGGCAGTGTAGAAGGTGACCGTGAAGCCAAAACAGGCCATGAAGAGGTCAGCCACTGCCAAGTTGACCAAGATGTAGTTGAGTGGCTGCCGGAGCTTCTTGTGTTTGAAGGTGACCAGGAGGGTGAGGAGGTTGATGGGCAAACCGGTGAAGATGAGGAAGAAGATGTAGCAGCACACGATGCGGTATTTCCAGGGGTCGGCTAAGTAGTACTGGGGATACTCGAAGGGGCTTCGCACCATCCCTGTCTTGTTGGACATAGGCACGTAAAAATTGATACCTTCCGTCCCGTTCATCCTGCCGATGTTAAGGCAGGTGCTTTGCTTTTAAGGGGTTTTTAAAATCAAATGGTCTGGTTTTGTAATTAATTTTGCTTCAACCCCAATTAAAAAAAAAAAAAGAAAGCCCCACCTCCCCAATGTGGAAAAATACCCAACTAAAGGATCCTCCCCCTTCAAAAAAATGAATGAATTAATAAGAACAACAGTAAATCCCGAGGGGACGGGAGGTGGTGCGCTGCCCCTGCTCCACGTCGAGGGCTGGCGATGCCCGCGTGCCAGGGGAGGTTTTATACCCTTCGGCCTCCTCGAGGGAGTGCGGGGGGAGGCTGGATTAGGGGCTCGGCTAACTTTGTATGACAAGGGCAACGGGATTGAGAGGGGTTGATGGTTTAAGCACCCTCTAAGCAGCCAGTTGGCCCCAAAACCTGCATTAAAGCGTATTAATTGCCATTAAGTGTTTAATATTGTTTAAGGAGTTGGGGGGAGGAAGCAATGGGGTGGGGAGCCCATTGGAAGAGGGGCAAAGGCAGGAGGAGTGGTGGTGAGTTGGGGAGCGGCTGCTTTGGGTGATTGATGGGGAAATGGGCCCATGGTGTGTCACAGCCTTTGGGGTGTCCCTGGGTGGCTGAAGGACTCCATGGGAGCATTTGGGGACTGGGGAGTGCCCCGCTCTGTCCCACTGACCTTGGGGAGGTTGCTGGGGAAAGCCTGGACCGAGCTCTGTGGGTCTGAGCCATGTGCTTGGCTCTGGCTCTTTGGCTGCTTTGTGCTTTGGGTGCCTGGTTCAATGTGGGTGCTGCCTGGTATGGGTACGTGTCTCCATCACAGAGCAGCACCGGGCTCTGCTGACATGGCCAAGGGCCACCTCTGTGCACGGAGCTGTGTAAAGGCAGGAGGGGAAGCTGCTTCCCATCCCGAAGTCTGCAATCTTGGCAAACACGGCATTCTGGGGACAGGTCCCTTGGCTGTGTTATGCCCTGAATCATGCTCCCTGGTTGTGCTAGAGTGCAAAGGACTGTGAATTTCCTCCTCTCTGGGCTGAAGGATATACATTATTCAGCTGATCCTCCAAGGGTCTCTGGCGGGGCAGGAGGGAGCACACCATCCAGCAGGGATGGATGGGGCATGGCCAGCCCCAGGGCTCCCTGTGTCCCAGGGAGCTGCTGGTGACCATTTCCCACCCGAACCTCCTCCCCATCCCAGCAAGTGGGACACCAATCTGCGTTGCAGCTTTGCAAGGATTGGCGGGGTTTAGGGAAGGTTCTTAGGCACAGCTCTAACATCAGCCCAACAAATTGCTGCTACTTGCTGGAGAAGCAGCACCTGAGTGTCCCTGGGGAGGGAAGGTAAAGCCTCAGCAGTGCTGATGTCCTGAATTCCCTCCGAAGACGGTGCAGAGGGACCAGCACCAGCCTGTAGCCACAGTGAGAGAGCAAATGGGATGGAAAGAAGCTTCTCCCGGTCTCTCAACACTCAGTTTGGGATGGGGGATCTCCATCCCAGCACACGTGAGACTATGAAACCCTTCTCAGCAGGGTCAGTGCCAGCTCGGAGCACCAATGCTCCATCCCAAGCTCTTTCCCCATTTTTTCCTTCTGGGTCATGAGTGCTTCTTCTCCAGGAGACCTCCCTAAGGCGCCTTAGCGAAGCTCTTCCATTAATCTCTGACATCTGGTGGCGTTAATGGCCCTGATCTGTTAATGCGGTAAGCTGTTAGCCTCTTTCCCACAGCTGCCCTCTGCCAAGACGAGGTGGATGGAAAAAGTCAATGCTGTCTTGCTGCATGAATGAGGTCTTCTGCAAGACTGGAGAGTCTCAGAGCTAGAGGACAGGAGCGGAAGGCTAAGGGGTGTAGATGGGATGAATGATGTCCTAATCGCTGGCCTGCTTATCTGTCTGCACAGGTACGAGAGGAGCAGAACTAGGATGTGGTGAGAGTAAGTGGGTCACATAAGCCTCAGGTGCCCTGGGATAAGGACTCCCCATGGAATGTCTGTGCCTGTCAGAAGTATCTCACTGCGTGTCCTGTGAAACCGCCAGTCATTAAATTCCCAGTCTAGGTCTTTTCTAGGCTGTCCACAAGCTCTTCCTTGAGAGGAAGAGTATTTTTGTGAAGTCCCATAGCTTTACTTCTCACAAAGCTTTCCCTGGAGATATTTCATGCCTTTCCTGACCATAGTCGGGTTTCTGGACATACAAAAGTTGGGCATGTTTTTGCAGAATTAGTTGAGTATTAAAGGAGAAACCAGAAAAGCTAATACACATAAACAGACATGTACAGATCATAGAATGATAGGATCTTTGGGTTGGGAGGGACCTTTAAAGGCCATCTAGTCCAAGCCCCCTGCAGTGAGCAGAGACATCTTCAAGTAGATTGGGTTGCTCAGAGCCCCGTCCAACCTGACACATCTCAAGTCCAGTGTGTCCCTCCCAACTTCCATGGCAGAAAGAAATTCTTTCCAGCTAAAAGATTTCACTATGATGGTCCACCTTTAAAAGACTTGAACCTTGCTGTCAATGCCGGCATCATCTGAAAGCTCTGGTCCTTCTCCAAGGCTTTGTGTATGAACACAGTTATCCCATGGGAAAGATAATTTTCATCTCCCAGAAAGTACTTTTCACCTCCCAGCTCTGTGAGACTTTCTGCCACATCTTTGTGGTGTCCTGTCTTCTCCTAAAGAGTGGAGGGTTGTACGAAGGGAGCACAGATATGTGGAGAAGAGGTGAAATGACAGTCTCTTTCGGGTGGTGGGGGGCAGGATCAGCAGTACTTTTTGCACGGAGATTTTTTTCCTTGATCAGTGCAAACCCTCTCCACTCCCTCTTTCAGCTAAGGCGCAACTTAGGCTTCATGCATGGTGCCCAGAAAATACAGAGGACTGGCAACAAGTAGACCACGAGGACTTTCCCCTGACCTTCAACTGGATGTGGACCAGGACCTTGTCCTTTTGGGGAGCCGAAGGCAGAGCGGGTAAGCCTGAGTCGCCTCTGTCGTGCTAACAGGGGGCTGGTGGATTTAGAGCTCTCCGCAGGTCAGCGACAGCCGGAGCAATGCCGAAGGCCTCAAATAAACTCAGCAGAAGAAAATGACACCAGAGAGGATAGCTGGTTCCTCCAGGACGTGTCCTGAATGCAACCTTGGTTCCCTCTGTGTCTCTGCCACAGAAATGGAAAGTGATGGCTTTAATTTGGTGTCTCTTAGCAGGGAAACTTTACAGGCTGCCTCCTAGAGAGCTCTCCATTTTTTTCTATGCTGACTCTACGACAAAGAAGGCAAGAGGAAAATTCAGGGCCTGTTTAACGCGAGAGGAGAGGTTTGCTTGCTTTGTGTTTGTCCTTAAGAAAAGGAAGTGGTTTCTTCCCTCTTGCAGTTTTTTTTTCTGCTTTGCTAAGCTCTTTGAGATGAGATTGTCTCTTATTCATTGTTTGTCAGCACATTGCGCGACGGAGCCCTGAGCTGCTCGGGGCTTTCATGTCCTGTGTAAAGCAAGAAATGATAATTATAATCAAATAAGTAACTTGCACTGAGCCGACACGGTTGGTTCTCTGGGCTCGAGCGGCAGGCAGAGCAAACCACGTGGACGTGCCGGGGGAGGTGGGCTTCCCGGGGTGGCGGCGGCCGGGAGCCCGTCGCGGTCTCCCCATCCCTGTGCAAGGCTCTTCGTTGCTGCTTGGGCAAAGGCACCGGAGCGACTTGCCCAAGGGCTCACAGGGAATGACTTGGAGGGCCAGGTGTAGAGAAATGCAAAAGGGAAAGAAATCAGTCACAAAGCAAACATCTGTGCCTAAATACTGGTGACGGGCTAACGCACAGGACCTTGAACCTTGGCCATGAGCACCAACGCCGAATGCAAGAGGTACCGAGCTCGCTTTTGTGCTTGTGGCTGGTTTTGTAACGCGCTGCCCTGAATCTCCCTTCTGGAGGGGCTCATTCCTCCCTGGCGCGCGGGAGAAGAGGGAGGAAGGTGCAAACATTGAGGTGCCTCCCGG
>NW_010551499.1:10463-10851 GCF_000687285.1 Phaethon lepturus
TCCCCCATATCAGATAGCAGCCACGCGTGGCCGCTGCGCTGAGCTGCTTATGCCGGGTTTGTGAGCTCCCTCGCCAGGAAAGGGGTTAAAGAAAGATAAAGCTGGAGCGTTATAGAGACCATATGGAGGGGAAGAAAACCCTTTATCCTGTAATTGGATTCGTTCCCGGCGGCTCCCGGTGGAGGTGAGGCTGAGTGGAGCTGACAGGTCGTGATGGGTGAGGTGCTGCCAGCCACCCGTCCAAAGCAGGATGTGTGTGCACAAACTTGTAGATCAATCCATTAGAGTGGATCAAATAGATTTAAATGTGTGGCAGGGAGAAGGAGGACACAGATGTATTTACAATTTGGTTCGGTGGGCTGTTCCTCCCCCAGCAGGGATTAAGCCG
>NW_010551500.1:0-236 GCF_000687285.1 Phaethon lepturus
TGTTGTCCCCGCTTAACCCCCACTTGGGTGGGTTGGGGTCACCCCAAAGGCTCCAGGAGCCAGAAGCCACCCCGGGCTCGGTGATGCGAGCCCTTGGGAGGGGAAGCAGGATTTGGGGTGTATTGAGGCCACAGCCACGCATGGGAGTGGCAGACCTCCCAGCCCAGGGATTTCACTCTGGCTTCTCTAGCATCGCTTTCTGCAGGTGCCCTTGTTAGGTTTCAGAGTGAACAAGA
>NW_010551501.1:0-9478 GCF_000687285.1 Phaethon lepturus
AACCTAGTGTTTCTGTGATTCTGTGATCTTGGAGTGCATCTCCACACAGATGTAGGAGGAGGTGATTGGAACCATCAGCATGGACTAGCTCTGAGGAAACTCTCTTTCACCGTGAGAACAGTCAAGAAGTGGAATAGCTTGCTTGGAAAGGATGTGGAGCCCCCATCCCCAGAGGTTTTCAAGACTCAACTGGAAAAATCCCTGAGTAAGCTGGTCTGATTCTAGTTGACCTTTTGAGCAGGTGGTTGGACTAGAGGCTTCCTGAGGTCCCTTCCCACTTGAATGAGTCTGATTCAGTGATTCTATAATGCACAAGATGTTAAAGGTGAGCAGATTAATCCTGTTGTTGTGCTGTTTGAATATATGGTATGGCAGAGTGAATAAACAGAGCAGAGGTATTACTTTAATTACATGAAGATGCAAGCCTGATGGTGTGCATCCATACTGCTGTTTAAGTTGGGGGAGTTACTCAAGTGCTGTTAGGAAAAGAAAACTCCAGGTGATGAGAAGCTGAGGAACACAAATCTTGCTGCAGGGTCTTTTGTCTAATACTTTTTTCTGCGTGATATTTTTTTTTCCTAGTGCTTGAATATTCTTGTTTAAAAGCTGTGGCCCATAGTGTGTTAGGGATGTAATTGTAAACAGAAAGACAGCGGTTAAATCTATATGGGATTTTTAAATTAAGTAAATGTCATTAACGAACATATGACATGTCCATTTGTCAGAGTTGGGAAGGAGGAAGATGAATCACAGATTTGTAACTTAGAAATTAATGCAGTCATGTAAAAATTCTGTTACGTGGACTCCAAGGATCTATCTACAGTTTAATTTTTATACTGTGATTGGTATTACCCAGATGGGAAAAGGGGATAATATAATGACAGAAGTGTCAGGGCATGAAAGCACAGAAAAGTGTGCTAGTGGGTTTTCTGATTTTGTACTTTTCACAATTAGCACTATTTGTAGGTCATCTGCATGGAGGATTTACTTGACATTGCAGAAAATGTTTTCTGCATTCAGTGTAGGAAACCTTCTCTGTAACTGTTCTAGCTGATATCAGTTTTGGACATAATGCAATGTTGATAATTTAATTGTTTACCTGGTATGAATCTTGCATGAGAAACTCAAGGGAAGACAGCTTGAATGGAAAATAGTGTCACTCTAGTCTCTTAGATGAGAGATGCTTTTTAAGAAGTATAACTGTGGGGACTACAAAGCAGCTTTCAGCTTGTGCTCCTCAGTGAAGATTCTGAAAAGGCTATTCATATTAGCCTAGTACTGTGCAAAAAAAAAAAAATTTCCTTTTAAATTAGGATTTATAAATAATCTGGAGTTCAGTCCTTGCACTGACTCTGTGGAATGAAGCTGTTTGCCAAGTTACTTGAGGAGAGAGCATTATTTTCCTTTTTCCCCCTCCTTCTCCTGGAAGGATGTGTGCACTGCAGTTAGGCTCTGCATGTGGGAACCTAAATACATGATGCAGCAGGGAACAATGTGAATTTGGAATGCATCAGAGCCATTGTATTTCCCTGTTGGCCTTGATACTGTCAGAGCAGTCTGTTTCCAAAGAACCTGCTCTCGCCCAGAAGCTTGTGACTCCAGCAGTCCTTTCAGATAGTAAAGAGCAGTTAATCAATTCCCACTACTTGAGAGGAACAAATATGCTACCCTTGAACTATTTAATTGATCTATTTTCTTAAGCATGATAAAAGTATAGCAGGCTTATAGTTGTGCTATGGAATGGAGGGAAGGGGCTTACATACGGTGGGATTTGATGGCTGCAGCTCTGAGGGAACTCACCCATCATCTCTCCAAGTGCAAACACCTTTTGTGGAGTGGTGTCAGTGGGATAGCTGGAAGAGATCCTAGTGTTGCCTAAAAAGGGAGCTTTCTGAAAGAAGATGTGTTTACAGGCAGAGAGAACTTTCTGGAATAACAAATTGGTTCCAGACTGTTTCAAGGAATGGGTAAAGAAAGTTCATACAAGTCCTTTGAGTCTGTATCAGCACACTAGTGTTGAGTTTCTTGGTAGCTCCAATTACTGTTACTCTTGAGGACTGTCAAGGTCTGTAGCCCAAAGACACCACACTAAGATAACCTGTGTTATGCCTTTTAGAGAGGTAAAGCAGGGGCTGTGGGAGAAGTGACTAGCTCATGGTAGTGCAATGCCTGTGGTCAAAAAGGAAAACAAACCCGGACTCCTAGTTACTATCTTAACTGTCATTTTTCTCTGAGGAAAAAAAACCTTCAGTCTTATCCAATTTACTTAATACTCTATTGGCAGAAATATTCTTTTGTAGCCATGTAGATGTTTTTCTGATGTTAAATTGGACTTGGTGGCATTGTGTGTTTGGATGTGTCAGTAGAGCCTTCCTTCAGGCTTGGGCTGCACTGAGATGTTTTCAATACGGGAATGTGAACATGAATTTTACAGCTGAGACAGCAGTAATGTAGTTGCTGCTATGGTCCAGGGCTGTATCAGCAGCACTGAAGTGCCTTAAGATAATGGTCACAAGGCCACATGAGTGGCCTTAGTAACACAAGACTGATAGGGTATGCCTTTAAGTTGTCTTTAAGTTATGATAGCAAAAGCTTTTATTGTTGCATGCCATTTTATTGTTACAGAGGTATTAACTTGGCAGTGGAGTGTAAGTGCTGAGAGCATCTGAATAAATAACACTTAGATTTCTGCTATTTGCTTGTAGTGTTCGGAAGAGTGTTCTTTTTAGCCCTGGGGATCCTTTGTTTCTCACTCCCTGGGTCTGTATCTATGGGTTGGGGTGGGGGAAAGGGAGGAAGGCAAAGGTAATTATCTCCACTAATAGTCTGTCTGCTTGTGCTTGATTGAAATGCAGCCTATCTCTCCTGTATCACTGATTTATTCCCAAAGAGAAGTTCCAGTTGTCTACAAAGCCGACACCTTTGGACAGGCACCATCTGGCCAACTGCTTATTAACTCCCATGGTCCCGCCTGATTCTACCAGTGAAGAGCCCAGCTTCAGAGAAAGCAAGCTAGAGGGATGCTGCCAGGGGCCCCAAGATCTCTCTTCCCTCAAGACAAAAGCATTCCATGCAGCCTTCCTTGTGGGTGCCGTGTAAAAATAACTAAATGGGTACCGAGGAAAAACAGCTAATTAAAAAGACTAAACACAGAGTCCTCTGATTCTGTAGGCTGGCCAGGCTTTTCCTGGGGGGAGGCCAGAAGTCAATAGCGTCTCTATGCTGTCATTTCAGTTGCCCTGTTTTGAACCTGTGTGAACACTCCTTTGAATCCAAGTACACGTCAGGGCAGCTGTGGGTCCCTACGCGCCCTCACACCCGTGGGATTTGCTGCCTGGCCATGCTGCTCTGGCACTCCCTGGTGTCTTTACTCTCCTTCTAGAGCGGCAGAGGTGGACTCCATTGAATAGAGTTTTCAACAGATTAGGTTTTTTTATTGCAAAGGTGCTGTAAGGACAGACTAGGTTACCCAAGGTGTGCAGTCTTGAAATCTGTTGTCCCATTGGTGCCATATATTTGAATGGAAGCATAATAACAAACAAAAACCTTTAAGAAAGATAATACACTATAAGGTAATCTAAAATTGTTGCAGACTGGAAGAAGTATGTTCATTGGTGGGGCATTTTATCAGAGCGCTGTGCACAGGGAGCTTTAATTTCTATTGAAAATTCTTTTGTATGAAATAAAGGAAGAATTGGCTGCATTGCTGTAAAACTATGCCTGTCACCATAGGGATCTTTCTGCGTTTTTAAGTGAAGGAATGTGACTGGCTTTAGGAAGGCAGTAGAGGATACTTGTAAACTCACAAATGACAGTATAGTGTCTCTGAAAATTTGCGTTCCACAAAATCTTCGGAAAATTTGGACTCTAAAAAAAATTACAAGAAATTACAGACTGTTTTTTATGGAAAGATCTTTATAATTAATATGAAAAGTAGCATAAGTAACTGTTACATGATTGCTACCTTACTTTGATTTTAAAAATAATCTATTTCTTCTGTTATCTGTTGCTAGGTAGTTTCATTGCTAGGCATTGGGGTCCAAATATGTGTTCTTTGTTTGAAATTCTCTGAGAAAAAAATTAAAATTAATCCTCAGATCTTTCCAAAACTGTAAGTCTGATAGAAAAACATATGTTTGATTTCTACTCCAATGTTCAAGTATTTTGAAGATTGGAGTGGGGGGGGAAATAAGCCAGAAGTGTTATCTGTCAGCTTGTTATAGTTATGCCATAACCAAGTGAATAGCCACACTTAAATCCTCCTGTTGTTCTGTCCTAAAGTTAGGACTGTACAGGGATTGTTCTCAACTGCTTGCTCTTGGGAGTTTGTTCTGAACAAGGACAAACAATGTAACAGATTCAGGTACCTTCTTTTCTTTCCACTTTCCTTCCCTTTTCTTTTTCCAGGGGGACTTCTATTTTTTTTTTTGCCAAGCAAAACACACAGCAGAATTTCTGGCACTGTTTCTCCTGCTGGGGAATGAATGGTACAACTCATAGTCACTAACATCGTGCACAGATGCTCAGAGAGATGATAGAAGTGGAAAACTGACCATAAAGCAGCTGCATTTTGGTGTGATTCCCCTAATGCAGGGTACTCAGAAGTTTTCTATTTTCAGTAATTAGACCAGGACATTTTACAAGGAGAAGGCAATGGCTGAAATGACTACCAGTAAGTTATCTTCAAAGAGATGTGGGTATGTAAAATGTTTTAGTCTGCAGGTTTGAGTATCCTTTCTCTCTTATCTGTGGAATCACTTTTATCTTTTGGGGGGGGGGGGGGGGGGGAAGCTACCAAAGGTGTATAGAATTTGCATTTTCATTTTTACCATGTTGTACAGTTGTACTTGAGCACAAGCATTGGCCAGAAATGTGCAATTGAGGTAAACTTCTATTTGAAGTCACTAGGAGTTTACTCTGATCCCGTATGACCCTGCACAAACAACTTACTGGAATAACCTCATTTGATGTTCAGTGTTAAGCAGTTCCAAGATATAGTGCATACTATGGACCTTCTTAGCTGATCTGCATAGATGAGCAAACAGCAATTAGTCAGCACAGCCAGAATATTTAGTACTGAGCTAATCTTCCCATTAAAGTAAACAAAAAATATACTTGTCCCACTTTGTTTTTTTCTTTCAAGGACCAGTGACAATATATCGTCGCACCATCCTCGAAGTATTGCTGGAGCATTGTTGTGTGTCTTGGGGGCCAAGCAGAATTGAACAGGTGTGCTGGGGAGAATGTGATGGAAAGGTTTTATTTAAAGGAAGATTTTGCAAGGGAAAAATGAGAATATCAACTTGGGTAAGAACACTGTATGCTTGCTTATTTTAACATTTGAGGCAATAATTAGAACCTGGAAATCTTATTCTAAAAAGAGGCGAGGCTTATTAAAACTGTGCGTGCGCATGCCTATACAAAAACTTTATTTATATATCCCGCTGCCTCTGTCAGCAAGGTTAACAGTGTTCACCTGTGTGATATTGTTCTGGAGGAGTCTATAACTGAAGAGCTAATAAGCACTGGAAAAAAGGCAGCTGCTTGCTTGTTTGTTTTTAAATGGCCACGCTTATATTTTGTCCACAAAACTTTACAGATGCTCTTGCTTGAGATACTATCTTCTGAGATGGTATTCCAGATTTGAAGGTGGAAAGAATCCTTTGAAAGCACATTTCAAAGCTGCCCTGACAGAGCAGTTGCTGTATGTACTAGTACATGTCTAGATAATCTACTGTTTGCTACCACAGAAATGTTAGAGTGAGTGACTGTGTAACTAGAAGCAGGCCTGGCAAGGCCTGTTAGATGTAATTCCTTGAAAGGTCTTTTTCATCAGTTTGGTAGACTGAGGGTGGTTGGCTCTTCTGTTATTTAAATTCTTGCCTGATGCTTTCCAATATTAAGGGCTGATCTTGAAAAATCAATATTCAGACACACAGGTGAGATTTCAATGTCCTATGTTCATTCCTCCATTCATACTAGAGATCAGAGTATCTAATGGTGGATAACCTTGAAAATTTGGCTAGGTCAGAGTCTTCCTCTAAAATGTAAAGCTTGAAACTTCGTAGTTAATTCATTTACTTGCTATATTGCTAATAGACTTTTGGACCTCAGTGGCTACCTGTGTCCATTCCTCAATCCCAGGTTTTCTCAGATGCTTGAACCCACCCAACTTTCCTGCTCTTCTCCTATCTGACCACTCAATCATGAACATCATGTGGCCAGCTCGTGAAGCCCAGTCTTCAATGTTCCCAGCAGTGTACTGAGTCTGCGTTAGTTCTGTTCAAGGGTTAAACTGCAAGATAAGACCCAAGTGTTTGAGACCTAAAATGCAACCTTCATCTAGTTTCTTAGGCAAAGAAAACATTCTGTTAACTCCAACCAAGACAAACACAAATGCTCTTAACTCTGGCCAGTTTTCATAATCTCAGTTTTAGTGTCAGGGCCAGGTTTCCAGTAGCTGATCCAAAAAGGTAAATGAAACACACATGAGATGTCTTAGGCCAACAGGTGTTGCAGCTGCTTTTATAATGTGAAGCTGAAGAAAACAAAATACCTCACACAATTGTGTATGAACCAATTGTTCTGACATGGAAACTCTTCTTCCAGTTTTCAAATACCCTGCTTTGGAAGACATCACAAAAGCATTGCAGAATGTCTGAGTGACAATTATTTAGAGAAGTTACTGCCCTTGTAATGTAATTTTCCAGTGTCAGTATATAATTAGCCAGGATGAATAAAGAAGAGTCTCCATTGTGAAACACTGAGAAGCTGCTGTGCCCCTCCCAGTCCAATGCTGCTGAATAAATCAAATTTAACTTCCAGTTGTGCAACTTCTGGCTTTCTGAGCTTTGAAGCCTGTACCGAGCGTGCTACACAACTGGTCCAGCTGACTTCTGCCTTTGATCTTCAGGAATCCCTTGGAAACATTATCTACATGTTTAAAAATTCATTTTTTTTGTTTCTTTTTCCATATTTTGTTAAATCTGAACACTGTGCTCTTGAAACATGTCACCTTCATAGAATGAAAGATAAAAGTTTTCGGCAATAGCAGCAGCACAAGCTGCTGAAAGTTCCATTTTTCACCACTGTTGTGTCTCAAACCCAATGTCCCCCTCCTTGGGGGATGTCAGCATCTTTCTTGCATCAGTTGAGCTGTGACAATTTTGAACTGTGATCTGTGGTGTAAAGCTTTATATTCCATTGTTTTTCTTCTGAGACGTCAAGTTTACTCAGTGCTCATGGATTTATTTAAACGTCCTTAAGAACACTCCTGTTTGCTGTCTGTATCTGTGACAGTTTGTGTAACCAGTCCCTCAGAAGATACAGGCATTTGCTAATTACAGATCTTAGCAGCAGTTTTAGTAATAGGGTTTCAGGAAGGGGAGGTGATATTTGGAGATAATCTCTCTTTTGCTAAATGGGTAAGCATGTCAAATACTTTGTAGGAGACAAAAATGTTCCCATAATTGCTCTCTGTGATAGGAAATAACATTGGAGGAAACACGATCAGTTTGGGATACAGGTTACAGAATGTGGTGTGGAAAAGGAACCTGCCAGAAGAGCACACCTTAAACAGGAGGTCCCTTTGCAACTGGATGGTCAGAGGACGCCTGAGAATGCTGCAGGTTCTTAATGCCTCTGAAGACCAGTCCACAAATGGCAGGTGAAAAGCTCGGTTATCAGACAGCAGTGGTCCATTGTATTCGTGCTTTTCTGCAGAGGGAAAGCCAAATAATTGAATAATCACAGAACTCTGCTGCTTTACAAAGCTCTGTGAGAAAGGTTTTATAACCTCTGTGTTAGATGTGGCAGTGATGATGGTGGCCTGGGCAACAGTCCTAAACCAGCTTACACAGAAGCAATCCAGCTATTGGTAGAGCACCCCATGGACTGACAGAATGAGCTCTTATGGCTGGTTTTGTAAGGCCTGTGGCATTCTGTTGCAATAGAGCTGCTCCTGTCAGCCCCTCAGCTACCTAGTTTTAAGCTTGTTTGGATATGAACTTCTTGTGCCTTGATGTGGAGCCACCTGGAGATGTGGCAGTTCTGTGACTTCAGCTGTTCAAAAGGTTGTGAATGCTCGTCAGGAAGGCCCCTTCTCTGGCTGGGGAGAGTCGTCATACTCTCCAGGTACCTGTGCAGGTCCCCCTCCCCTTAACTGAAGTATTATTTTTAGGGTGAGATGAATCATTGTCTGGAGATGCTTCTCTCTCTGTTGAGGCAGCCTAGATGTCTAGTTTAGATTAGATGCCTGACTTTTAGACAGCTAAAGATACTGAGATGAATGAAATTCTCTGGACTATTTCCTCTTTGTGCTTGGAGAGTATGCCCACATGCCACAGGGTATCTTGTTCCTGCACGACTGTGATAAATAAGGAATGAGAGACTGATCTTTCTCTTTTGGATAAAACCCAGAATCAAGGTGGAAAAAAAAGTCCTGTATATATAACCCTTTCGTCTAGAGCAGGCTTCCATTTCAGTTTCCAAATCTTTGCCTTTCAGGGGGGATCATATGCTTGCAGCTGCACAGTTACAGAGTTACTGCAAATAGATTGCATAGTATCCTCTGTGTAGCATGCCTGATGGAATTAGTCTTTTGAGGTAAATTCTCCACGTTCTGTCTAATACTTAGTTTTTTTCCTAAAGGTTTAAGAAAATTATGCAAGGTATTAAGATTTAAAGAAACCTCTCCACACTTGGAACTAGCAGGGTTATACCTCAAGAGATACCTGCATTGTATAAGCAAAGCAACATTGTAATCTACAAATAGGCACAATGCATGTAAATTATGATCCTAAAATTAAGCTTATGGAGTTTAAGTAACTTGCATTGGAATGATATATGCTGTGGTTGATGTGCTAGAGCTCTTGTGCTCTCCATCTGCCTGTTTGCTGAGATGCTCTTGGAAAGAGCAAGCACTTGCTACAGTCTCAGGCATAACTTTGAGTTCTGCTTGATCTTTTGTAAATGGTAGGATATGCCTTATGATTAATCAGATATGATGAAAGATTAAATTTAAAATACTGCATTGATTCCTTGGGGGAGGAGCATAATTAGAGCAGAATTTAACTCAGTTTGGCAGCTTGAAAACAAATTATCCATCCAGAATACCAGAGCTTAAAAATAAAATACACATTGATCAAACATCAACAAATATGAGAAGCCCTGCAAATGCAATCCACAAGGTTGCTTTGCCAAGTGCAGCTTTTGAAGCTCTTTTTTCTCTGTAGAAACACCAAGCTACAGTTTTCCCTTTGTGTGTATAATAGCGTGAGCACTGCAAGACTTGCCCGTGTTCTGGTATGTTTGTGTGTTGGGTTTGCGTGGCAAGGTTTTGGTAGCGGGGGGGGAGGGGGTGTGGGGTGTGCTACAGGGGTGGCTTCTGTGAGAAGTTGCCAGAAGCTTCCCCCATGTCCGATAGAGCCAGTGCCAGCTGGGTCCAAGACAGACCCACTGCTGGGCAAGGCTGAGCCCC
>NW_010551501.1:9787-11572 GCF_000687285.1 Phaethon lepturus
TGTGCTGGAGCAGGCTCCTGGCAGGACCTGTGGAGAGAGGAGCCCAGGCTGGAGCAGGTTTGCTGGCAGGACTTGTGGCCCCGCGGGGGACACACGCTGGAGCAGTCTGTTCCTGAAGGACGGCACCCCATGGAGGGACCCAGGCTGGAGCAGTTTGTGAAGAACTGCAGCCTGTGGGAAGGACTCACGTTGAGGAAGTTCATGGAGGACTGTCATCTGTGGGAGGGACCTCACTGTGGAGCAGAGGAAGAGTGTAAGGAGTCCTCTCCCTGAGGATGAAGGAGCAGCAGAAACAATGTGTGATGAACTGACCACAACCCCCATTCCCTGTCGTCATGTACCGCTTGGGGGAGGAGGTAGAGAAAATCGGGAGTAAAGTTGAGCCCGGGGAGAAGGGAGGGGTGGGGATGAAGGTGTTTTAAGATTTGGTCTTACTTCTCATTATCCTACTCTGATTTGATTGGTAATAAGTTAATTTTCCCCAAGTCAAGTCTGTTTTGCCTGTGACAGTAGTTGGTGAGTGATCTCTCCCTGTCCTTGTCTCAACCCATGAGCCTTTCATTGTATTTTCTTTCCCTGTCCAGCTGAGGAGGGGACTTATAGAGCAGCTTTGATGGGCACCTGGCATCCAGACAGGGTCAACCCACCAGTTTGTTATTGGGGTATCTTCAGTCAACTGTCCTGATTCAAAGCAATGTGCTGTATTCAATGTTGTGAGGTAATATGTTATTATGATGTCAGGGAGACCTGCTAAACTCTACCTTACACATAGACTGGAGTAGATTTAGACCCCTAGAATTCATCATGTAATGCACAGACTTGCATATTAAAATGCATGCATATATATGCTTATATATGAAATATTTGCATACCTTACTGTTTTGTCCTGCCAGCCTTAGATGAGGTAGTTTGAGAAATGAGAATATAACATTTTGTTTCATAGGCGTCTAATTCATGAGTGGTCATAGACTTCATTCTATGTACTTCAAAATGTACCTACAGCAACAACTACCTTAGCAAAACTGTTGTAATTTCTCCAGAACTTGTTTCTCCATTTAAAAACAACAACAAACCCCCCAAAACCAACAACCACAACAAAACACCCAAACAAACAAACAAAGTACTTCTTGATCATATTGCAACATGAGAAAGCATGATCTGGAAAAGAAGAGGATGTCAAAGACCAGAGAAATGACCCAATGGTCTTCTGGATGTGATATTGTTCACTGAAATCCTGGTTCACCATCATGGGGAGAGGGGTGGTAGAACTCTGCGGCTGTGGAAGGTTGGAGTTTCACTTTTGTCAGACACGTTGAAATCCTCACAGTGAGATATTTTACCTTACAGAGTCAAGAAAGGAATTACCAGGTCTGCTCTGGTCTTACTGACTTTTCAGAAGCTCAAGAGATTAGACTTGCATTTCTTGGGGAGTCAAGAAGGTGTTTATATGTGCGAAAGAGAAAATAGTTCACTGGAGTGCTGAGTTATAGTGGGAAGCTGCACAATGGGGAAGAAGCTCCATATTGTTTTTGCAGATATCCTCATGCCTCACGGGACCACCCCACATGTTTTTTAGGATGCATAATAGAGCAGCAGATATCTTCTTGTCAGATTCTTTAGGGGTTTTTGGAAGTGGCTTGAGCATCAAATTAATGGTTGCAGGGTCTAAAAATAAATGAGCTGAATAACTTAAACACAGCCTCCAAAATGGCATTGGCATCATGAACTTTCAAACTGGAACTACAGTCCTGAATGTTTTGTGAGGAACTACTGGCTATTCCTGCT
>NW_010551501.1:11603-25129 GCF_000687285.1 Phaethon lepturus
TTTATGTGCAGGTGGCAAAGCCAGTCAAGGGTTTGGTTATTTGTTGTTGTTTTTTTTTAAATTATTTTTCCTCTAGGCGTCAGTGGTTTCAGTAAAACTTTGTCCTCTGCCCACAACCAAACTAGATGCTTTTGAGGAGTTTACTGATGTTTGAAGTTTGCAAGAGGGGATGATTTCTATCAGAATCTTAACATTTAAGACCTTTGAAATGAGACATTGAGTACCAAAGCTTGTGATGATGTGTGCTAAATGTTGGCTGTGAATTGTTTGGAATTTAGGAACCTGAATCTTCTTGTGCAGCAACAGTGCTTGTGGGCCACCTGCTGAAAGGGGTGTGTGTGTGTGTGTGTGCGTATGACAGTGCTAAAAATCTGTTTTTCCTGAATTTTTGTTGTATGTCACCCCAGGATAATGCGATGTTGTGTAAAGGTCCAAGCTAAGTTCAGAAAAGAGAGCTTGAGCATTGCAAGCAATAGAGCCGCATTAATACAGCGTTGTGCTCAGGCTGATTAGCCCGGCTAAGAGCAGGCCGCTCAAAGCGTCGGCCTTGTGCCAGTTCCTCAGTGGCACTTCTAAGCCACCTGGTTTGAGAGGGACCATGGCTGCCAAGGGATGTCAAGGGGGGAGGCTTGCACCAGAGCAGAAGGCGCAGGAGTTCTTCAAGCCTGAAACACTACTTGATAGTGGGTCTTGAGCTGTGGAGGAGCTCTGCAGCGTTTGTCCTGCTTGCAAACCTGACATGCCAAAAGCAGCTGGATCAAAGATCTGTTTGATCATCCAGCCACGCACGTGGGAGATGAGGTCAACAGCACTGCAACTTGTTGCATGTTCCCCGGTGCTGAGCGCGTGAGCTGGAAGCCCACTGTGTGAATCTCTAGCTATGAGCTCAACTGAGAATCTTGTCTTGGTGGCAGACTGAGCAAAATAATGGCAGACACCCTGGCACCATATGCCTGCAGAAACATTGGCTCCAAGGCCGGCAGGAGGCAGTGCAAACCTGTAGAACATTTCTTCATTGTTCTTGATTATTTTTTTTCTTTTATTATTTTTTTTTTCTCCTCAGTGGCAAGATGTCTGTAAATTTTGTCCTTTTAACCAGCTTTTCATAATAGTATATTTCAGAATCTTAGTAAAACTCAGTACAAGAAGAAATGTGAAGTTCAGTATAAAACCCCCTTAGATTCCAAAGACACTTAAGCACCCTTTTTGACTGAACATCTCTGGTTCTGGAATAAAGCAGCCTACAGGCCTTCTTTCACCATCAGTCTGGGTGCACAAGCATGGAAGTCTTATCAGTGGTTACGCAGATCCCATACATCATGTATCGCCAGGAGTCTTTTGATTTAATGAAAAGTTCATCATGTTCTAAAGTGGGGAAAAAATGGACTTGTGGCTTCAGTTAGGATATTGTATGCACGGGCAACAGTAAGAACAATGCTAATAATTGTAGATACTATTTTCTTTTTTTTTCCTCTGTGTGTTTTTTTTTTTTCCCCTCCCTCTGTGAAAGGAAGAGAATTGGCTGCCAGTAAATGCCGAGGACTAACAACTCTCCTCAAGGTATTCATGGCAGGACTTAAACCAATGGATAAAAGGCACAAATTCTTTCTTAAGAAATGTGAATAACTTGTTAAGAGGTTGGTAAATTCCTAATAGCTAGTGTATAAGGCTATTCTTGCATAATTTGCATAGATTTTAAAGCCAGAGAGATCATTAGAGTCCTATCACTATTGTATAATGGAAACTATAGTATTTTCCCAAGTGTTTCTTCAGTGAGCCTATATCTTTGGAAGAAGCTAAGCATATGGTTTTGGAGATTTAGTCTTGATTTAGTCTTCTATTAACGGAGAATCCTCTACATCCTTCCCTAAGTGAGGTGTTACACTGATTAATTTAGCAGATTAGTGCTGCAGTTCCTTGATCTGTTTTATCTGGCATAATTTAATGTGATTACTGAAAAGGTCATTCCCACTGTCATCTAGTTGCTTGTTCCTGCCTCTCCCTTGTGCCAGCTCTGTTTTTTGTGCTTCCTGGGTGAAACTGAGGTAGTTTGTTGCCAGATTATGTTCCTAGCCTGCAGAAACCAAAAATGATTTCGTTTTCAGTTTACTCAGTTCTTTGGTTTGGTTCCTCGCACAAATTATGGTTCTGATGCAATGAAGACAGTGGGAATGAATGGCCACATTATGGAGGAAGATGATGGGACTGGCCCCTTTAATCAACAGCACTGAGCAATGACAGATTAAATGAATTATGGAATTATGGTGTGAAATGTAACAAGCAAGTAACTAACAGCTGACACTAGACAAATTCAGATGTGCAAGAGGTACTTGTGTGGCCAATGAAGATAAAGAATCCTTTGCTATCTGACACTTTCAGTTGGAAAATTTTATTTCAGAGGTAGGAATTTTTTGACCCTTACAGAGCATGTGGCATGTCTTGTCTGACAGTCTGCACTGAATATAAAAATTGGAAGGACTACCAATATTCCTACAGAAGGTGGGTGCTTAGAAATTTAAGGTTACTATACGGGGGGGGGGGGGGGGGGGCACGGATAAAAAGAAAAAACCTAGCAGGGTCTTGAATACTCATCCATGCTGTGGATTCAGCAGTTCAGATTCATGTGCCTCCTAACTCAGTCAAGAAGCTTTTTTCCAGGCTTGTACTCACCTTTCTCGCTTCCTTACTTTGAACCTTATCCATGTGAGAAAGCAAGACTGTCTTGTGGGGTTCTTGGCAGGCTGGTTCAATGCAGGCTGGGTTGAAACTATGGGAATGTCTAATAGGCATTAGCAGAGAGGTGTTTCTCTGCAATGTTTTCTTTTCCTATAATAGGAAACAAGGTGCGTGAGTGCTGACAATTGGAAGAGGTCAGACAAAATCTCCCTTTATTTTAACCATCTACACCTTTGCTGAAGTAGAATTGGGTGAGAATGACTTCCTTCTTAAGAACAGTTGGCAGATGACCAACGCTATTGAAGAGCTCTGATGAAGACTACTTTCATCAAACCCATTGTTTTCCAGCAGGGTCAAGCCCCTATTATTATCAAAGCTATTAGGTTAATCCTCACATAATAATCTAGTTTATACCTCCTGTACTGCCCCTCTATCGGGTTTGAGGCATAAAAGTAGTGTGACAACGGGCAGACTGTTCCAAGGACTTGTTAGTTATACACCTGTGACTTTAAATGCCCTGCAGTCTTTTGGGAACCGTATTCTGTAGCTTTCTTTAAAAATCTAACCATATCTTAAGTGTGAAATTTTTGACTGTTGGTTTAAGTGAGGTTATGATTTCTCCAAGACTTATCAAACAACAAAAGTTGCAACATCATCAGGTAATTAAAACCTTGTTTTAAACTTGTGCTATGATTTAACTTCTGTAAGAGGATACCTTTTATCATCTGTAGTTGCTTGGCATCTTTTCATGCAAGTCAGGGAAGATGCTACTAAGCAACTCTAAACTTTTATTGTCTTTCAGGGGATGACAGATAATGCCCTGATGAAACCTGGGCACTGAGCTCGCGGGGCACTTTGCCAGCATAGCACAGCTATTTTGTAGCTATCTGTTTCTAACATGACTCAGTATTAGTAATGGCAACTCTAAACTAGAAAGATGTGCAGATGCAGGTTTTCTGTGTTGGCTTTTTTTTTTTTTTTGAGGTCCCTGAAGTCAGTTAAACTTCAAATACATTTTGATCACTAGTGCTCTCATTGGGTCTAACAGGAACCTTAATGAGTCTTTTTGAGAAATGTGCTTGTATATTTCTGAATTTTAATCAACAGGGTAGCTTTCAAATTTATTTTTTTTTAAGGAATTGGTACCTTCCGCTACAAATGCATAGAGGGGCAATATCAAAGAGACTGGAGAATAAGAGCCCCACAATGTATATGCATAGTGACGCATGATAAAAAAGAAATCAACATCTTTAGGAAAGCAAGTAGTGAAGAAAGCATGCTCAAGTGTGCTGCTTGCAGGGTGTTGCTTCTGTGAGAAAGGTAAGACCAAGTTTGCGTGCTGTTTGCCATCCAGGCGGGACAGGCTTGGAGAGAAAAAAAAATATTTTGGAATTGTTACTGTTACTCTGTTTGAGGCCGTGGTGGCAGGTTGCGGCATGCCGTGATTTGGCTTTTGGTTTCCTTTTTTCCCTGTTTACCTGGCAGTTGTTGTTTCTGTGTTGAAGGACCTATTCCAGTAGCACGAGGAAAACCCAGCTGCTTTGCAGGGGTGCTTTCTGGGAGTCAGGAATAGCCAGTGAAATGACTAGTGTGTGGTTTTAAAAAAAATTGCTGGGGTTGTGTGGATAGCTATCAAGACCCTTGGCCTAAAAATATGCTTACGGGTCAACGCACGCACTGAAGGAAGTGACTAAACTGGTTTTGCAAAATGGGTTGCTAACCAGGCTGTGAATCCACCTTACTGATAGAAAGGTTGGAAGTTTATCACCTGGGCAAAACAGGTCCAGTGGTGGAGTCCTGAAGCCCCGTTTCCTTGGGAAGGTTAAGGGACAAAAAGAATTTGAATCCAGAGAACGTACCTGTCTGGAGACTGGAACATAGTGAGACACAGAGAACTTTACAAGTTACCTGCATTCTTGTGTGCAAGCATTTTGTGTTTTTAACTAGGGAACTCAACCAGGTCTGCGTCCATAGATAGTTATGCCTGTAATAGAAGGTAATTTTAAGGGGTCAGGTTTGCCAGTATCCTGACCAAGCAAACTTTCAGAATTTAAAACCAACCAACCTTCCTTTCTCCCCAGAAGCCCCATCGCTTAATCTCACTTAGATATGCCATGGTTTGGCTTTGGCTTGTGTTTTTTGGAGAACCTCATTGTTTGGACACTCTTGCAGGTGTGCTTGTTCTATGCTGTCTGTGCCTCTGGAACAGTAATTCAATGCTCAAATTTTCAGAGCTTGCTTGTAAGCCCTTTTGGCATTGGTGGTGCTTTTTAGCCAATATGTAAGCAGAGAGAATTTACTAAGTGAATCTTAGCTGTGTATCCCTGATATGAAGTGCTGGTCTTCCAATTTCACCTCTATTTATGACAGATAAACAAAAATTCTGTGTCAACAGTCCAACTCTGAAATGGTCATACTGAGAATACCTATGCTAATATTCCTGACTAGTGAATGTCCCAGGTTTTAGATTCATCTTTCCTGTACTTTATGATCTGTGTATTTCATCTGATTCTGGAGAAGAGATTAAGCTGCAAACACCTATATTGTGTTTAGAGCTTGAGGAATTTGATTTGTGCTCATACGTAGTATTTCTGTGCTTCCTCATCTTCTACAAACTGGTTCCAATCAAATGGAACTGCTGAGAACTGGCTGTTGCTAATGTCTATACACAAGATATTTACATGCTGTTAAAAATGAACAAAACTTAGAGTGCTTGCAAGTACTTAATGTGTGTGGTATGCAAGCAACAGATCATTCTGTTGCCAAAGATTCTGGTGCTGAATGCTGTTATGTCTTGATTTATAAGTCATATTACAAGCTCTTTTTTTTTTTTTTTTTAAAGCAAGTAATATGAACTTGAAGCATGACTTCACTCTCCTGTTTATTTTCCATTTGAAATTATTGGTGGAAGCAGTAATGCAGTGTTCTCCTGGAAGGACCTGTGTGTAATCTGAAGTCAGTTACTCTAATCAAACAGCAGATTGGGACTGGTGTGTTTGCAACAAAGCTCAATTTTCATTTTCTCTATTGTGCCAGATAGTGTCCAGCACTTCTAAAAGGAATTAAACTGTGAGCAGGGATGTTGGTAAGTGGTTCTGTGTCGCTTTCTGGTGCTGTGGCACAGCATTGTGCCCTGACCAGAGCTTAGCTCTTGGCAGTGGAGGTGGTTTGTCTCCAGAATCAAATGCTCAGACGTCCTGGAGCTTGCTGAAGTGTCTCCACAACTGCCACCACCAGAATGTTCTCTGCTTTCAGATTCAAACTGATTCACTTTCCTTAACTGAAAGTAATTCATATTTCTAATTGTATGTCATGTCTGTGCCCATGTAATGGAAAAGTGCTATTACAGACATGATAATTAAAAGAGCCTACATATTAATAGGGAACAGAAACTGTCTATTAAGGAAGGTAATTAAAACCCTTTGGAAATTATTAATATATATTAAATATTTATTTTTAAGAGATCCAAGATATACTTCTTTGCTTCCCTAAAAATAAATAAAAAGTCTCATAAATGGTCAAATGACTTTTAGTATGAGAACTGTATGGGCAAGATCTTCCTACCTTAAGAGTGGCCTGGAGTTCAGCACGTGGTGTTGTGACTTTATGGAGAGCTCCTACATACATGTTAATTTTGGAAGGTTGTCCACGCAGGTAAGTACTGAACTGTAAGCCATCAACATTTGGAAAAAATCTCAAACCCTAAAAATGAAATCCAAATCGTCATTGAAGGTAGAGGAATGAAGATTCTGTGGGCACATGCCCACCAGGGTTTTCCTGCTCAGCCTCTGCTCGAGTGTTTATGAAGTACAGTTCTGCTTGTGCTGGCAAACCAGCCCAGTGAGTGTGTAGAATTGCTAGGGGTATTCTCAATTAACTAGAATTCATAAGCCTCTAAAATACGGTTTATCTAGACTAAATACATTTGGCAGTGCTAAGACAGGCAGAGTCACTTCAGTTTGGTAGGGGAGGACTAATGATTTCAAGCTGTCGTTGTTGCAAGCTACAATTATAATCTTTGTCAGGAGCAAAAGGAGTAGATCTTACTACCTGCATTTTTGGAGAGGCAGAGAAAGGAAGTCAGTAGATTCTCACCCCAGAATCAGTAATTGTTGAATTGCTGGCCAGGTTTCTTTATCCCATACAAAAATTGTGGAGTTTGGGGTCCCTTGATAGAGGTGAGATGAACCAAGGTGGCTTTGTGCCTCAGCCCCTCCTTTTAATTGCTCTCTCCAAACCATGGAAGGATGCTCTGTGGAGCAGAGCACTGTGACCAGGAGGCCAGGGTAAAGAGCCAGTCACACATTTTAAGTTCCCAGGCAGTAGATGACATGAGATTTTATAGGTCCTGTGTGGACCAGGAACAACCTGTGTGGTTTGTAGATTGTTTGCAAAAGGAAGCAACTTCTTCCCATGGAGAAGATAATGAATGTAGGAAATGTCCGTGGGTCGTATCAATAATTTGTTGAACCCAGTGTACTGTGTCTGACAGCAGCAGAAAGCAATGCTTTCTACAGAGAGCACATGAACCTGGCCACTTTCTGATGCCCGTTCCTCTAGCAATCCATCAACATCTGTAACTACTGTATTAGGCTGCATCCCTCTCTAGTCCTTTAAGTATTTGTTTTTAGACTTGTTGACCAGAATCTTTTTTTGTACGTACTGATTTTTTTTTTTTTTGAGGGAAAAGAAAACATGGGGGAATTAAGAATAGCCTTTGAAGAATATTTGTCCCATAACTTGCTTGATTTCAAGACCATAGTAATACATTTTGCAAAATCCTCATTAGCACACATCAGTGTGGAGTACAGTTCTTCAACTGTATTGCAAAAATAGATGTTGTTCTTGAATTTGCATACTTCATCATTTGATGTGCTTTCTGAATTGATTCCAATGAAAGGATGAGGTTTTCTGATTTGATTTCATTTTGGAAGTGATGCATCAAGTCAAGAGATTAAGCACTTTTTATTAATGTGTTCCTCTCCAAACCCCTAGCAAAAAACCAAAAACCATTTATGGGAGAGCTTGGATGTTCTCCTTAAGGGCAAAAGCAAATGATCTTCTTAGAGTCATTCTAATACAACTAGTAATTAAAAAAGGTACAGCCAAAATTTTATCCAAAACATCAATGCATCTGCCACCGAGGAAGAAACGGGCGTGTGTATCTATGAGGTGGTCAGCTAGTGATACAAATTCCTTCTCCCTACTCCCAGAGCTACTGTGTGCCACTCTTCCCCTATACAAAGACAATTTGCTTTTCATGTAGTAATGAAGAACAATGTTTTAAGAGACAAAGGCACTTCTAGTGTATTATTGTGCTGTCTTCTGAGTAGCGCTAGATGCTGGGAAAAATGGTAATTCACAGTGTGAATGCTTCTCGCCAGCAATGTGGGTTAGAACGGAGCATGTGCAATCTGTGTTGCATAAGGTACAATGGTGAACATTGTGAGGGGGAGAAAAGCCCAAATTATAGCTCTTGCTGATGGCCAAGAAACTAGCCTTTTGTATTTTTTAAGACAAAGACAGCCCAAACAAAATCCAAAATATTGTCCTTCAAAGTGTGTATGTGGCCGAATTTAGTAACAATATGTTCATTTTTAGTGTTTGCAAATTCATGTAAGAATACATAGCTATATTGCTGAAACACCTGTGTTCCTCTGTTTCTTCTGTGTAAACTGATATAAGGCACAGGTGGCTTCTCATTAACTTATTTCACACAAATATAAATACGTCGCACAGTTTCTCTTGCTGTAACTATATAATCCAAGAAACATGATTGCTGGTGATTTAATGCAATCAGTGTTGTGAGGGGAACATTCTGAGCCCTTTGTGAATGGCTCTATTCTGAGGGGATTTACACCCCATGTAAATCTGATTTAAATGGGAGAGTGGTGGAATGTGGCTTTCCTATTTAACCTATGCAAAAATCTATATTCTCCCACCTAGGTTTCTGACTGCGTGATGGGATACTTGGCTGGTACGTGGTGGGGGAGGGGGAAGAGCAGAAGTCCAATAAGGACAGAGAAAGTAGGTAAGGGACTATCTCAAACAGGCAAGTTATACATTTTGATTCAATATTCTGATATTCTTATCAAGGCTTTCCAGAATGTGACACTGACTCAAACTGCAAACAATAAGGAGAAAACAGCAAACATGTATCAATGTCTCAATGTCTTCGGTGTTCTGCAATGATTTCTTTTTTTTTTTTTTTTTTTAAAAGGACCAAGCAGGAATAAAAATCTAGAAGAAAAAACAGTAAGCCATCTTAACATGTAAAAGCAAATGTGTTTTTAAAAATTATTTTAGTAGTTTAAAGATATCTTCCTGTTTAAATTTATTGAACTATAGCCAGATTTATTCAATTAAGATAATACACTTCAAGGTTAACTACCATTTGCTGTTCACTTAGGCAAGCTATTGTACAGTTATGTAAATTTCATGAACAGAGACACGACTTGAGTGTCTTAATTACAAGCAAAAAGTGTCATTTAAATATGAATAAGTGAATAGTTGCCTGTATTTCCTGTTCACATTCTGCTGTCATCTTTAAGACCAAGAGCTCACTGGCCATCTATATTGTGCTTTCAGTTTTTACTTCTGTCTCTAAAAGGAAAAAAAACCCCAAAACACCCAAACAAAACAAAGCCTGTCATATAGATGCATGTAAAGCAGATGATGGGGGAATGTCCTGCTCTTACAGTTGCTGTCAGCACAGTGAATTTTAATTTACCTAGATCACAATGAATAGCAGTAAATACGCAGTATTTTTCTGTGGATTTCTCTGTATTTCAATATGACATGTGTATTTAAATTTTGCCGTCTGTAATTTCTGTGTAAGATCCTTTGGTAGTAACTTTCTGACAAGTCTGCTAAGGACTTATTTTGTATGCTTCTATTTTCAAGGCTAAGAGTTCTTCTGAATTCCTCTCATTTATTTATACACACATATAGTTGCATTCAAAATAATCTGTTTCCTTATTAATTTATAGTCAGTCTAAATTAAAATTTATGTAACAAAAAGTTTGGTAGCAATATTCCTTCATCATCTTTAGGACCAAATTCCCCGTGTTCCTATCGTGTTGATAGTTTGGGATTTTTTTCCCATTGTTTTGAATTGTTTGTCTCTCCAAAAATGACCTAGAAAGAAATCTGTTGTTAATCACGTATCGACGAGGGAGGGATGATTACTTAATAAAAACCATGCCTTGCTTCTGTGGACCAAATGGCAAGCTCTGGTTCTCGGTACGTATAGAGTCTCTTGAAAGACTGTTCCCATCCTTCAGTGATGTAGCTGCAGCTCTCCCCGAGGAATGAGAAGTTCACTATTCACTCTGTGCTTGCATCACCCTTTCCAACATGTTCCCACTGATACATTAAAGGAATTAATTGCTCATAATGATCTCACCATCTGTTAACAGAGGTTCATACCTACAGGCTGGTGGCATGTGGTGGTCCTATTCAGAAATCAATAGGCAATGCTGGGGGAACGCTTTCCCACATTGCCTTCCATTGCGGACTGAAAAGGGGAGGAGAGCTCAGTGTTGGCCATCTGCTCCTTGTCTTTCTGTGCGAGAGACCTTGATGCAGTCCAGCCCGGCTCTGATCTGACTCCAGTCTGATTGGAATGTGGCTGATCTGAGAGCCTCTCAAAGCTGTGAAAGTGAGTCAAAAGGAGATCCCCATTGTCCAGCGGGGCTGAAAGAAAATGATCACTTTAAAATTCATAACTCCCAGGTGCCCGCCATCTATTCATGGGAAAAACTCTCTGAACTTCTCTTCATTAAAAAGAGAGGGAGCCCAGCTAAAAAGAGAGAAAAGGAAGTAGTTTGTGGGAAATGTGTGAGGGATTTCAGGCTAAACAAATGAGGAATTTGGAATTTTTACTCGTATTAAAGGAACCGTGTAAGGAAAGGGAAGCATTTGTAAAAGCAGGGCCTCTGCATCAGAGGCCCTTCCCTGGGGTCCTTTAGCAAAATAAAAAGGCTTGCTGCTTTTTTTTTCCCCTCTCTCAGGAGTTTTTCCTCCCTTTTCCTCTTTCTTACCTGTGTGAATGAGGGTAGGAATAGTACATGAATTAGGCTGTCGCTGCTTTATGTGATAAAATAGAAGGCATTCAGTCTGCCCTCCTCCCCCTCTCCTGCATGTATTTTATTGTTTAGGCTGCGTATAAAGCTGACCTGATAACAAATGTAAACTGAAGCTGAGTATCCTTGTGGAGAGTTAGACTTTTGAGGGGATGGAAGGGCTTGCTGCCTAAACTCTTCCCTGCCCCCATGTCTAGTCATCTGAGGATTTGCCATACCACTGGAGGGACTTTGGTTTTCTTCCCCTCCCCCTCTTTCTCCATCCTCTGCCTCCTCTGAGTGTGAGGTAGTGCCAAATCCTTCCGCATTCCTCAAGCACATTACATGTGCTTCCCAATTCTGTCCTTTTTCACAGGGCCTCACAATATCTTCAGTGGATTTACACTTGTTCCCACAGTGTGCTATGTATTTTTCCTCTGATACTCTTTATGTGGCCAGAGGTGAGGAGGACCACAGGGACCATGTAATAGATTTTTAAGGCAAGAATGGACTATTTTGACCACTGTTCATCCAACTACCTCTGCAACAAAGACTGTTGAATCACTCCTGGTGATTCCAGTTCAGAGCCTAATGATAGGCTAACTACTGGGTATCTTTTCAGAAACATCCAATTTCAATTTGGGGATTTCCATGGAATTCATCCATTGGTAAACTGCACAGATACTTAGCTGTGACCTATTTCCAGTTGAGGGTGCCCATTTTTAAAGTCTTATCCTGCCCTTTGTGACTACTGAGGTTAGACATATTTGGTGCCTGATAGCATGAAGTAAGCCACACAGTGTGTCTGATTGCGTGTGTATTTGCTGTCAGTATATGGTCACTTATCTCCCACCAGAAGCGTCTGTGTAGTTTTTATGTGACACTGACCTGCCCCCTCTATTCTAGGAGTCTTTTACCTTGTGATGCACCAGCCTTCTTCATTTTCGCCTCTTATATCATTTGGTAAGAAGAGTAGTGGTGGGTTTTTTGTTTTTTGTTTGGTTTTTTTTTTTTTTTAAATTCAAAGTGGTTATGAGTCTCCCCCCTGGGATGTTGTTCTGGCCTCCCCAACTTTCCTTCTAGATATCTTTGAAATGGAGCCAGCTGCCTCCGATCACTACTTTTTTGTTTATTCAACAGCGTGGGAGGATTGGTAAGCTTTGTTTGGGCTGTCCTCTTTCCCAGAAATTGCTTAGGAAGTAGGCAGCCATCACCAAACACTGAAAAGCAGTGTCCCAGCAGACGAGAACGTTTGTCTTGTAATTTCATGATAACATGATGCGTCTCTCTTCTCTACTTTTAATCTCTGCTCCAGCTCTTCCTTAGTATCATCGTCAGTTTCAATGATACTGTTTGTCTCTCCTCTCTATATCTTCAGTCTCATTGCATGTATATTCGTTAGGTGAGGCACTCTTCTGACCATAACCAGAGTCAGTATTTGCATAGTAACTTCTGGAAAAAACTGAGCAGCACCTGACCCTGGCTTACCTTGTGGTGTTGGGAGGTTACATTGCGATTCACACATAACAGTCTGTTCATTTAAAAAAAACCCCAAACAACCAAAACAAACCCCCAAAAAACCCCAAAACAATGCAATATAGACATTCATCTTTTGCTTGTTAAGTTGGCATACTTCGACTGAATTTTGCTGAATGTTGTAAAATTGAGCATATTATTGATGCTGTGATCTGGGCTTAGGAAGGCCAAGGAACAGCTGGAGCTGAACTTGACAAGGGATGCAAAGGATGATAGTAAGGGCCTCTAGGTATGTCAGAAAAAGAAGGTTGAGGAATGTGTACGTCCCCTGATGAACACAGCTGGCAAACTGGTAACAGCAGATGAGAAGGCTGAGGTACTCCACAACTTCTTTGCCTCAGTCTTCACTGGCATCTCCCCACGCCTCTTGAGGGGACAGACCTCAAGGCAGAGACTGGGGTAGCAAAGTCCCTCTCACTGTAGGAGAAGATCAGGTTAAGACCACCTGAGGAATCTGAACATGCACAAGTCTGTAGGACCTGATGAGATGCATCCCAGAGTTCTGCGGGAATTGGCTGATCTAGTTACTAGCAGGTCGAGGGAGGTGATTCTGCTCCTCTATTCCACTCTGGTGAGACCCCAGCTGGAGTCCTGCATCCAGCTCTGGAGCCCTCAGCACAGGAAAAACATGGACCAGAGGAGGGCCACAACAATGGAGGGATGGAGCACCTCTCCTGTGAGGACAGGCTGAGAGAGTTGGAGTTGTTCATCCTGGAGAAGAGAAGGCTCCGGGGAGATCTTACGGCATCCTTTCAGTACTTAAAGGGGGCTTATAAGAAAGATGGGGACAGAATTTTTAGTAGTGATAGGACAAGGGAGTAATGATTTTAAACTAAAAGAGGGTAGATTTAGACTAGAACCAAGGAAAAAAATTTTCACAATGAAGGGTGGTGAAACACTGGCATCAGAGAGGTGGTAGATGCCCCACCCCAGAAGCATTAAGGTCAGGTTGGACGGGGCTCTGAGCAACCTGATCTAGTTGAAGATGTCCCTGCTCACTGCAGGAGGTTTAGACTAGATGACCTTTAAAAAGGTCAAAAAGCTGTTCTGTGGTTCTGTGACTTCTTTTACCTTCAAGACCAATGAAAAGTGTGAGCTTCCAGTGCTTTACACACAGTGTTCATACATTGTGTAAACAGTGCCTGCCCAACAGAGTTTATAGTCCAAATCAAGAAGGCAGATGATCAGCATCTGGAAGAGGCATGATGGCACTTAGGCATACTGTTCAAACTGATCTCAGGCAACATATGC
>NW_010551502.1:0-343 GCF_000687285.1 Phaethon lepturus
GCTCTCCTGGCAGCTTGCGCAGAGCGTCTGCCCTCCCTCCGCTTCCTCGGGACCCTCTCCTTGGACGCTCCCAGCCAAACCCACCCCGGCCACCTCTGCGTCACTCCGTCCTGGCAGGCATCCAGGGCAGCGCGCACACACGCGAGGCTCTGATCGCAGCAGGAGGTTTCTTTAGAAAAGCTCTCGTACCAGGAAACCCTCACTTCCTCGTCCCATCTGCGCTGGGAACAAGCAAGAAAACCCACCCCAAGCCCACACTGCGGCAGCCTCCCCAGCTAGGATAAATCGATGCAGCAGCGCAGATTTATCCCAGCTGGGTCCACGCTCGTGCTCAGCGAGGTAG
>NW_010551502.1:362-2699 GCF_000687285.1 Phaethon lepturus
GCCTCCACAGCTAGGATAAATCGATGCAGCAGCGCAGATTTATCCCAGCTGGGTCCACGCTAGTGCTCAGCGAGGAAGTCCTTGCCGCAGTGCAAGGACATGCTGCCTTCGCAGCCCTGCTGCACCCCAACCTTAGCAGCACCTCAGCTTATCTCCAGAGCTTTTGCTTCAGAGAAGGAGATTGGATCGGGAGCGTGTCCTCCACAGTTCGCTGTGCGGGAGGTTTTGTATGCTTGGTTTGGATGTGTTTGCTGGGGAAGTGAATCTGAACTGATGGAAGTAAAATGTGTTTAAAAAAAACCTGCCTTAAAATGAGGTCCAACTCCTACCGTAGTCCCTGCAAAAGCTTTTCTGCTCCGGCAGCTCTGCTCTCTCCCCTGTGCTGCATTTCTGGACACATCTGCAGCGGATCATGGTTTCCACCAGCTCTGCTCTCCAGTATCACTAGCAGGGAAAGCAAAACCAGGTTGTGAACAGCCACCCAAGCGTCAACATGGCAAAAAAAGGGCTGGTGAGCCAGAGTGAGTAAAACTGGAAGGCCGAGAGACCTTAGTGAGGACATCCAGGCAGTCCAGGGCTTAATGCAGCGGCCCCCAGTAGGGCAATCTACTCTCAGGATCTCATTCTGTGCTTTAACTGGGATGGCTCCTTAGGGCAGATTTTGGGCAGAGCCTGGCTAGCTACCTGTAAAGATTTGTGTTTTCATCTGCAACACAGCCCTGCACTGCCTGTCTCCACTGAAGCTCAGGTTGTGTCGAAAGGAGGTGGAGAGACCCTGCTCCCAACACCCTGAGCTGCAGCTCCTGGAGCGCACAGGAGCAGTCTCCCTGCTAAATCCAATTCCCGTTTTCACTGTACACCAACAAAAGGGCCACCTGATGGTGGTGGGTGACAGCATGGGTTTCTCCACCTTTTCCTGCCTCCTGGCTCTCCAGTAAAGCTCCCGTCCTTGACAGGACGCTTCACAGCCTAAAACCAGTATCTTAACGCACACGACACCCCCATCCCTGCCAGGGTCCTTCCTTTTCAGCCCATCCGCTTCGTTGTGGCATTTGCTGCCTTAACACAAACCCTCTCCCATTTCACCACCCGGAGAGCTGCTCTCCAAACTTGTGCAGAGCCCCCAGAGCCTGGGACTCAAAGAGAGGGGCAGTAAGCTTGCACGGCACAGCCTCCTGCCCCTCCAGGAACAGACGGGACCCGCCCCAGCGTTAGGCTCAGGCGAGGGAGCATCATCGGGTCATTTCCGAGGGCACAAACCACGCCGGGCGGCCAGGCATCCGTGGGACCAGAGGTTTGCAAGGGCACGCTCTACCCTGCCCAGGGAACGTTTGAGCCAAACACCCCTGGAAAGAGCCTGCTGGTTTTCAGCCAAGGCGCTTCTGGTCCCCTCCTCACCCACAAAGGGTTGTCCATGTCCATGTCCAAGTTCACCTTCCTCCACTCCAGAGGCCACGAACATCTGGATGCCACGAAACACGCTGGATCAAGAGTGTCACCTAGTGGCAACAGAGCTGATAAAGGTTGCATGATCCCGCAGAGACCCCACGCACTTCCCACACAAGTGGGACCCGACAGCCCTTAAACCTCCAGGCTGCAGCAACACGGGCCCTTGAATGCAACCATGCCTGGGCGACAGCTGATGTGCAGACTCTCCGTGTCCACATGCAGCCCATATGCTGAGGATCTGGGGTCGGTTTTCCTTGTAGAGGCTCTCCCTCCTCCTCCCAAATTGAATGCAGCAGAAAGCTAAAGGGAACCACCGCTCTCCCATGCCCTGTACCCTCCTGCGCTGCTGTCCCGTCTGGTGTCCTGGTGTAAACGGCCTCTCTCTCGTCAGCACTGAGGAGCCTACTGCCAAAAACCAGACGGGCATCAGAGCACTGAGAAATGGAAGTCAGAACTAATTTATTTAAGACAAAAAAAAAAAAAGACTCGTAAAAAGGAGGGGGAGGCATCGATTACAAGCTCTGGAAGCTCTTGTCAGGACAGCGCCAAAGAAACCAGCTTTATACAACAGAGAGAAAGGGGCAGCAGGAGGGGCCCGGGGCCGTCCCCCCACCCCGCGCCTCCCCAGCCCCGCATGAGCCAACCCCTGCGAAGGTACATCGGCATCCCGGCACTCGTCCCCCTTCTCCCTCCACCACGGTTAAAGTGCAGCAGGGAGAGCGGGGAGAGGGGCTGGGGAAACCCCGTGCCCATGGCACGATCCAGCTTCCTCGTCCCCAGGGAGCTCCGTGGTGGCCCTGAGGACCAGCAAGGAAAGGGTTCTCACCACCACGCTTCCCAGCAACCTCACGCACGCAGCCCCAGCGGCATATCTGGGGCAAAATACTC
>NW_010551502.1:2738-14953 GCF_000687285.1 Phaethon lepturus
ACTCCCCAAGAGCTACCCAATATGAGAGGGTTGGGGTCAAATTAAAATCCAGTGGGTGCCAGGAGGAAGAGTGTGTCCACGCTGAGCCCACGTGTCCTTGGGCAGGCAGGGCAGATAGGAGGAAGAAGAGATGCCGCCGGTCCCACACACCCCAGGAGAGACGTGCATCTCTTGTGGGGCTGGGGAGAGGCTGCACCCCTTCTTCCTCCGCCCCAGGCACAAGCTGTTTACAAGAGAAAAACCCAGCGGGACTCAGCAAGGGCTCCCCAGCAGGCTCAGGAGCCTGCAGACAGCCCCCGGGGAGCCCAGCGCAGCTCTTGCTCTCAGCCGAAGCCCCCTCGTCCGGGTTCCCACTCCTCTCAATATATTATTACTATTATGTGCAAGTAGTTTTGCATCCGAAAACCCCGAGCTTGACTCTCTCGTCCTGCAGCTCCAGCCCCACATCCGCCCCTCAGTCCTGCTTGTGCCCCAAAACGTTCCTCCAGCCCCGGGGTGTCGTGGAGAGCAAAGCGTGAGGGTAGCTATTAGACAGGAAAGACTCCACCACCCCCCTCCCTCCCCAAACCCCGGCCCTCTCCCTCGCACACACCCCCTGCAAGGACAGTCCGTGAGGGCCAGGTCACTCGTCGCCCTCCTCCTCGTGGTGGTGGTGGCTGGAGGCGGGAGGTTCTTCCACCTCTTGGTGGTGGTGGGCATAATGATGGGGGCTGGGACCTTCAGCAGGCATGTTCTCCTCCGCGTTCAGGTAGACGTTGAACAGGGCTCCCTCGTGGCTCGGCTCTTTCCCACAAGCCTGGCAGCTACAGTGAAGTATCTTCTCCACCAGCTTGTCAACCCTGGGGATCTCGTCGTTGCCTGGACAGTCCAGTGTTACCTGGGTAGAGGGATGAGGACGCTGTGAGTGAGCATGCAGGCTCAACGCCCAGACGGCCATCCTGCTGCGGGGCAGCCTGACCTGCCCCGTGCCCTGCAGACTTGGGGTATTTTAAGCCAGAAGCGATGGTTCGCTATCCATATAGACCTCCACAGTCGGTTCTCTGGGAACGTCTTGCAAGGTCACAAGCTGCAGACACCCAAATGCACCGACACTGCTCTCAGGCACTGCTGGCACAGAAATATCGGTGGTAACTGCAAAGGCCACCCACAAGACACGCTGCTGAGCACCTCAGATAGTTTAGACTAAACCATCTGCCCCATCTGCCCAAATGTCTGAGTTGAAAGCAAAGCAGAGAGCTGAACCCAGCTCCCTAGGTGCTCAGGCTTGCCTCGGAGGCAGGGTTTATGGCTGTGCCAGGATCAACGGTGGCATGAAACTGTGAGGTCTGAGGGCAACTGGCAGATGGGCTGTTGGAAGCACTTCTGGACATGGAAGCAGGCAAAAACTCCTAGGTGGGAGGAGGCGACAAAGGGAGCGGTGGAGAGAACAGGCAGGTGGGATGAGCACAGGGATGAATAATGCAGGGACTGACGGGGGATGCTTCTGCAGAGTGACAAATACAGCAGTCACGTTGCTTCCTGCAGCCCCTTCTACCCAGGCGTCTCCAGAAAGGGTAAAGTCACCAGAGAGATACCATGGAAGGAAACTACAATTGGGGAAACCTCAGGGATGGAGAATGACTTGCCCCAAAACTGTGGCAGAGCAGAGTTGAGAGCCCCCAAGCGAGGCCATCCCCAGCCGCAGAAAGGACCATAGAGCAGGCAGGGATACTCACGATTTCCCACATGGACTGGGCTGGCATGCAGGAATCGCAGTGAACCAGGGACTCTGTGGACTGAGGGAAGGTGTTTGGGACGCTGTAGCTGAAACACTGTCCCAGACAGGCCCTGCAACGACAACAGGAGGGATGAGGGCTCAGGGGAGGTGCCTGCTCCTCCCAACAAAGGCAGAAGGAGATCTGACCTTCCACCGAGAAAGCCAGAAGGCAGCCAGGCAGAGGCAGGACATTGTGCCTGGCTTCTTGAGCCAGTGACAGTCCCCAAAACCACCCCAGTGTCATCAGCAAATGGAAATCAGCTGCATCCAGCTCTGCCCTGAGGGTGGGTCCGTACCTGTTCTGGATGGACTTGGACTCGCAGCCGCTGTGCCCCACGATCTGGGTGATGTTCTTCGCCTCGCACCAAGCGCTCTTGTCTGGGAAGAGGGCGAGCTTGTTGATGGGGGGCGGTGCGGCCAGGAGCAGCGCTGGGAAGAGGGCACCAACCACGAACCATAACATCATGGCCAGCTCTGCCAAAATCCTACAACTGGAAACAGAGAGCAAAGCGTTAGCCGGAAAGAAACCAGGCAAGCCAGCCCGTTTCTCCAACCCCACGGCAGTTCTTGGCTGCGACAAGCGCAGGTATGTCCTCCCAGTGTGTCGGTACTCACATCTCCCTCCACAGCCACTGCTGTGGCCAGGAAGGCTCCCCAAACCACTGCACGGGGAGTGGGACATGCTGCTCTGCCTCTTCCCTCTTCAAAACAAGCTCTGGGGCAGGCAGATACCTGCATTACTTCTCCCGAGCTTTGTGCCAGGAGCAACAGCAGGCTTTTCATCATTTCCCACCCAAAGCTGGGCTGGGAGAAGTTTGCAAAACAAAAGCGTCACCACCATGGGCCAAGCCAGGTTGGCGAAGTCGTGGACCGCAGAAATGTTTTTATTTGAGGAAGGAGCAGACTTCCCCACTTCCTTTTCTCCCACTTTAAAAGCCAAAGCTGGCCTTGCTGCAAGCCTTCCCAGAGAAAAGGGACCGCTTTCCCGGGAAAGAAAGCCACTCTCCCCTAGAAGCGCGCAGCAGATGTCGCTGCAAGGCAGCAGCAAGCAGGGAGACGTGGAAACCTCAATCCAGAGGCTAGAAACCCGCAGAAAAGACCAGTGCAGCATTTATTTTTATAGAGCCGCTCAACTTCAGCAAACAGTTACTCTGAGGACGGGAACTCAGTCTGCAGACAAGGGGGGTCCTTTTAATAGCAAGCATAAACCTCGCTCGCAAAGGTGGTCGGCTGAGAAGGTTACTTACCACCCCCCGAGAAATCCCACGCAGGGTTTCCTTGCGGGCCAGCTGTATTCTCGAGCCAAGGTGCCTGCATTAACACTCCCAATCACTGGGGAAAGGCAGATGGAAAAGCATCATAGGGAAATTTTTTCCTTTGTGGGGTTTGGATGGAGTCATAGCGAAAGGCAGACATTTATACTTTCTAAAATATTTGTTAGAACCATGTTATTTGTTATTTCCTTCTATTTATTTATCCAGACGAAGATCCAAAGCCCACACTGGAAAGACTCCTGTTGATTCCCATGGCTCCTGGGCCCAGCCCTCTAACGCTTGCTGGGGAAGGAGAGGAAAAATGCCTTGTTTATCAGACGCCGGTGTCAGAGGCAGCTCTGCGCTGGGGACTCCCAGCCTGGCATTCCCCTGGTTACTCAGTCCGTCTGCACAGTCTTCACCACCACATCCTCAGCCAGAGGACCACCACGTTTATCTAAACTATTGAGATGGCCAAAGCTCCAGCTCAGATGGGGCAGAGGGTTTTGCCCTGTTATCCCTCCACTGAGCCCAACCTCCTGGATCTGAATCAAGAGAGACACGAGAGAGACATGCTTCCCCATCCTCCATCTCAAGGCAGCCAGAAAAGGGCATCCTCATTCCCCGGCCTTGGGATCTCTGGAGGAATCAGGTGGGGTCTCTGCTAAATTTTCTTATTTCCTCAGGATACAGGAACCATAATGGTCTAAGACAGCAACACCTTTATAGCCCTGGCTTCCTAATCCTCCTGGCACTTGTCGATGTGAGTCCCACGGGTGCCTGGTGAGAATACCTGCGCAAAGCAGGGTGTGCATTTTGGTTTGAGATGAGCAGAGGGTTTTAGCCCCTGAACTTGCACTGCCATTAACAAGAGTGGTGTGGTTATGTACATCTGTCCTGAAGACAACTCTTAGGGCTGACTTTTGTGCCCTGAATTTTTTTTCCATTTCAGTGGGGAATTCTGCAATTTCTGCTACGAAGGACACGGCTAAAATGCACGTACACACACTCAGTTTGCTTGGTTTTCTGAAAGGAGCATCACTCATTCCTCAAATGCCAGCGGCTCCGTGCTGAGGAATCCCGCTCCCAAAAGCAAGCCCGAGATCAGAGCTGGGATGTGACCCAAACAACAATCACAACCCCCCGGGGAACAGCCGAAATTCCTCTGGAGTCAGCACACAAGTTCACTTCCACATGCCCGATTAGAGAGCAATTTCCTTCTTTCCAAAGAAAGGTGGTGGCTGGGGTTTTTTTCCAGGTTTCTATGCATCTCTACCCAGCGGCAAAGAGGCAAAAATTTTTGTCTGCACTGACAGCCCTGCTTCCCTGAGACTTTTTTTTTGTGCTGGAGAGAGGTCTTTGATAGAGAGGTATTTCTGCAGCACCGGTCAGAGCAGACCCGTTGCCAGAGGCACGAAGGATCATCTCTGAGCATCTGGGCTCCTGTCTCGCTCCGATACCGAGAGGAAGATGAGTGAGGTTATGCTCCGCTAAAGCACAGGGCCTGGCCTGGATTCAGGAAAGCACTTAAACATATGGTTAGGCCCTCTCCTTTCCTGCGCAGGGACGTCTCCGTAACCAGGGCCCCGAGCAGCGCGGCCGCTGGTCCCGTTTGCAGAGGGGCCGTCGGCGAGCGGGGGAACCGGGTACCTCTGCAGAGCCGGAGCAATTGCAGCTCTACCTCCTTCTCCAGCGCGGCCGGGTGCTGGGCGCTGCTTTCCTCCGCTGGTTTTAAGCCTTGAACAGGCCACATCCACACGGTGTTTTCCTCCTCCCAAGAATGCCCTGGCCCCCGCAGGGCCACATTTCTAGTAAGTAACAAGGTTGATGCCAGTGCCTAGGAAAACATCTGATGCAGCTGAGTTTGGGAGGGAGCTGGGGCTGGAAACAGCCTGCTCGCAACCGCGGCATGTTCGCTGGCATAGTTCAAACCAGTCATGCGAACAGAGCTGCCACTAAAACCATTCATCTGACAGCAGCCACAGGGTCGGAGACAAAAGCACCGTGTTCCTTCTCCCCGCGGCTGGGAAGGGAAGGGGAAAAAGGAAGACAAGGCACCCGAGCAGGTTTGCAAACTCCCGATTAAATAAAGGCATTGAGCACATTCCTCCGTGACAAGCTAAATTACACGTTGCAGCCCCTAAAGGAACAAGTGTGTGCTCCCCGGCGCTGACCCCGGCCCTGGCCTGCCGGCGAGAGCAAGCACCTCCCCGCACACAGGGGCTTCTTTCTCTTCTCTGCACCAAGGCACATTTTTTTCCTGCTAGTCAAAGCTTTTCAAGCAGAAAGTTCAGCTCAGTTCCGGCAGACCCATCAGCCCGTGAGGGTCTCCCCCCTCTCGCTCTGCAGGGAACCGCATGGCAGCTTGCTCCGCCATCCCTGCAGCACGCATCTGAGAAATCAAATGACTCAGCCCTTGAGCCTGGCACATCCCGGACTCCGGAGACAAACAACTTCTCAGCGCACGCACAGCTGCAGCCTTGTGGTGAGCGGCCCCAGAGCCCTTTCCCAGCCTGTCCCTCAGGCCCGAGGAGCTGAGGGGCAAAGTGTCCAAGGCTGATGGGTCTCGGCATCCCTTCGAGGCCCAGAGAGCCTGGCAGGAGGCTGGCCAACGGCTGAGCCTCCCAGGAGCCCCGTTTTGGGATCTGGTGGTAGCATGCTCAGATGTTTTGTGTCACCTAGAAGAGCTCCTTCCTCCCATCCTGGCAGTTCTGGGGATTCTCTGGAGTCCCCGCAAGCAGGACAGTCCCCGCCAACGCCTGGAAGCAGCTGGGAAAATCTACATCGTTACATCGGCTGGAGGACAATCACGGGAATTACCTCGGAGGCCACGTTCCCACCATCCAGCCCACAGCTGTTCCTGGCCACTTGGAAACCTAACACTTCTGGAGGAAAATAAAAAAGATCTAATCAGTTTTACCCTCTTTTTCCAGTGGGAAGTTTACACCATAATACAAGACAAGCCTGCAGGTGGACATGGGGAACATTTCATGAGTAGTTTAATATATTTATAGGTATTTTTCTTATCCAAGATCTTGCAATTTTGCCAAACACTTAAAACACAGACACAGGTATATTGTGCTCATGGCCACACACGCAGCATCCCAGGTTCTGAGAGACAAGAAACCCCTAAGCTTTACAAACATTGCTTAGCCAAGGCTCAAAGCCTGCGAATACAGCACAGAAACAGTGTCAGCTCCACGCTGTAGCTAAAGAAAATGAGGTACAAAGCCCTACCTCAGTGCCTAACTCGGTGATTTAAGTCCTTGTGTGAAATGCAAGAGATCCCAGCGAGACGGACAAGGTGAAGGTTTCAGCTCCTGGTCTGGATCTCCTGCCTCCCTGGACACACGGCTGTCCTGCCCGACGGAGCCGGCTTCCCACCCAGCCTGGCTCTCAAGCTACACCACACCAAGCTGCCAAGAGCAACCCCAAGTTGGTGTTAGACATGAATCACAGCGGTACCGGGTCCTGCCTTTGCGTTCAACTAGTTATTTGTGTCATTTTGCTGACAAAAGCTGCTGCACAGCGCTGCTGGGAGAAAAGAAGGCCCCAAAGACGTGCTGCCGAGTGCACTGCGCCGTGCCTCAGTTTCCCTGCTTGTAAGACCGGAGACAGGGGAGTGCCATACACTGAGTGAGCTGACGGGTGCAGAGAGAGTGGGAAAAGCGTGGGGAGGTCTTTGGAGCGCCAGACTTCCTTCGAGGGAAGAGGCTGCCGGGGGCAGGAGGAGAGGGACGGCTGCCAACAGCCCTTGCCCCACACGACGCGGCGCACGTTCCTCGACGGGAAGGTGCTCGGGGGAAACGCCGCGCTGCAGGGCAGGCAGGAGTCAGGCTGGGACATCGCTGCGTGGTGGGGGAGTCACACCAGGACACCGTGCTGCAGGGGAATCGGGGATCGCTGCCTGGAGAAGAGAAAGCTGTCGAAGGACTCGGGTGGGATCACTCCTGTGCGTGGAGGTGGCCAGGAGCGATCTCTTTTGCAGGTAGCTGTAAATGCTAAAGGCAACCGATTATTTAGGCACCTAAAAGGAAGCAAAGCCACAGTGAGTGTCTAATTTGGTGGCAGCTGGAAAGAAAGATGTATCTGTCCCAGAAACATCCAGGGCAGGGATATCCTTAGACACAGGATTTTGTCTATACAGTAACTTCTGAATACTACAGGGAATTGCCTGTTAGGAATCTCAACTCAAATAATACTTGCTTACATGGAACAAAAAATATTATGGACCAGCGTCAGTAAGAAGAGTTTAAATCTAAACTGTAAAAGCCTGGAAGGTTGCTGTGTACCAAAAAAACCCCAACAAACCAACTGATTTTATTCAATATTTTCCCCTATTCCATACTTCCCCCTTTTTTGAAATGTGCATTTTGAAATTTGCAAATTCGAAATTTGGTAGCTTTACATTTTTCAACTTGGTTGCAAAAAATACAAAGTGCAACATTCTTTTGGGGACTCTACTGTTGTAGCCCAAATTAATCTGACCGATGTCACGACAATATCACCAGGGGAGAGGGAAGAGAACTACGTGCTGAAAATGTCTAGAGGTAGACAGATGAGTGCTTAAGTGAACACAGAAGTCTCTTCTGAGCTAAGAGCTTCAGTCTTGCTTTGCTGAGCTGCAAAATCTGGGAAGAAATTACAAAAAATAAAAAGGGAACTACCATAAGAAGACGTTTGATATTTCATGTCAGAAGAATCAATCCGAAAACCTTTTTGATAATGGAGCAAAAGCCGTGTCATTTCTCACTGTGGATCTGGCGCTCTCTGCTCCTTTCAAAAGCAGGAGAGGTTAGAGCTTCCCTTTCCGTAACGTATTAATTTCCACTCAAGCACGGTTGGGTGATTCACAGAAATAAAGCAGAAATAGAGAAAAGCAGTGCTGCATTTTTAAAGCCCTCTCCCCTCCCCACATTGGCCAGAATTTCAAAAGACTTTCGTACATCGGGAGTTTAAATCTGGCTTTTCAACCATGCACTGAGCACTTGAGAAACTCATTTTATGCAGCTGGGAGAAAACTATCCAAGCTCTTTTACCTACAAAAGTCACTGGAAATCTACCTATGGACTTAGAAAGGCTTAGGATGGGGTCCTAGAGGAGCTCTGCTGGAAAAGGGACACAATAACGGCCTGTGGAGAAGGCAAGAGTAATATAAACAGTTTCTGGTAATTTATTTCAATCGCTCAATTTCTTCAGCATTAAGAACAATTGCGGCCAGGAAAATGCATCAAGCAAGAGCATAGGAATACAGCCTGGCCTCACACTAGCCTCCACTCCCTCTCTTCTTCAAGCACCTGCTCAAAATGTGGGGCTCTGCAGCCCCTAAGAGCAGCGGGGCGAGTGGGATGGGAGCAAGGACCAGCCGTGCCGGGGACCTGGAACACAAGCCTGCTACTAGTCTCCAGCAGCCGGCAGTTTTGGGGAGCAGCGGGACGGGGTTCCTCGGTGAATTGGGGAAAGGGAGAGCGTACAGGCTCTGTCTGAGACCCTGCGCGAGGAAGGGCTAGTCTGCAACACGCTTTGGCTAGAACAGTCCCCAGCGGTAGGTCGTATCCGAGCGCGTTGCAGATAATATGAGAAATAGGCGCTTTCAAACACAGCTGTTAGCAGCATTTCAGCCAGAGGCCTTGCTCGCATGTCTGGACCTGAACGAGGCTCGACTCCCTCCTGCGCTTCCCCTGGAGCTGGTGTTTCCCACACAGCCGTCCCACGCGCTCGCTGCCGCAGAGCAGGCAGGCAGAGCCGGCCGGCACGGGCTGCGCTGTCAGCCTGGCTGGGGCGCGGGGTATCGGCTGGAGCTTTGGCCACGCGGGAGGACCGTGGATCCGAAACCCTTTGCAAATCCCACGCAACAGCAGTGACCACTGCCCTCCAGCCGGGCTGCTCTCTCTAAAGCTGTCTCTGAACCCTGCAAGCAGCGTGGAAAGGGGCTCTGTCTTTTCCTCCTCCACAGCATCCCTAATCGAGAGCCTGACCACTATCGCTCGCCGACAGCATCTCCCCGAAGCACCTGGCTCGCCCCGGAGCGCACAGTCACACCGTTTCCCCTTGCAGCAGCCTCTCCCCTCCTTTTTCAGTGAAAACACCTTCACGGGGCCGATGGTAAAATCCACACCGCCTCTGGGAAGGGTCCCAAGAGTTGTTCGCCTTTACGCACGTTCGATTTGTGCACAGGCACCAGCTATTTCCCCGGGGAGCGCTTCTCCCAGCAGGCCCAGTTCTGCTTTCACTTAGCGTGAGGTAAACTGGGACCGGCTCCTCCGAATGACTCCACTGGTGCAAATGAGATCAGAATCTGGCACCGCTCATCTTACTGAAAACAAGCGTAACTGGAACCAGATAAAACCAGTTCTAGTACACAGTGGCCACCAGGATTATTATTTTTTTAATTTAGCACACACGCCGTGTTAAGGCCATCCTACAGTCAGAGGTGGGAGTTGTCCCAAACGCCAACCACGCTGGCTTTCGGCTTGCTCGGTCATTCGTTACCAAACCTGCATAAAAAAATCGAGCCGTGTCCGGCGCAGCGGGGTTGCGCTTGCAGGATCAGCTTCCCAGCTGCTGGAGCAAGAGGTGGAAAGAGGGAAGGAGAAAGGGGTTTGCGGCTGAAGCTGTGGATCTCTCCGTGACGGTTCAGGATCCTTCCTACCGTTTCCCTCTCCTTTTACACCCGTTTGGGCCATATTCTGGCCACAACAGCAGAAATCCAGTCGACCCGAGTGCTGTTTTGCCTTCTTTTAATCTCCGCTTTACACCGCACCAGCCGTCTCAGTTCTGACACCATAAAACCCAACATCTGTGTCATTTACCCACGGCACTGACTGCAATACCTCTAATACCGAAGCACAAAAACACATGGCAGCGCGGGGCCACAGGCTTTCGGGGGTAACATAACAGCTCGCCGCCCAGGCGGTATTTTCAATGTGCTACCAGCCATGCTGGGGGCTGACCTCACACTTGACATTCGGACGGTCTCTCCTAAAACTGCAGGATCGGGCCCAGTAACCACAATGAAAACAAACTGGGAACCGAATGCTGGTCTTTTCCCCGCTCCTGACAAGTCATCTGAGCTCTGTCTCAGAGAAGACGGAGGCTTAAAGCCACAACTGAGAGAGTGACCAAAGCGAGGGCCCGATCCTGACGCCATTTCCAAAGCTCAACTCCAAAAGACTGAAATCCTGGCTGGAACGGGGGTCCAGCCCAGCTCCACAGCCGGTAGAAAGGGGTGGTAGGTTGCTCTGTTCCCACCGTCGGAGCTAATTTACACCCAGGAAAGCCCTGGCCCCCACCGTCCCCGTGTCGCTCCCTCCCTAAACAGCGCGGTACGAGAAACAAAGGTCTCGGCAACGGCACAGCTCCTGCTGGTGCTAACGGGAGGCGCGGAGGACAGACCATTCCACACTCCCACTCCTGTCCTCCCCCAAAAGGACAGTTGTATCAGCCGCTCAGGTTTTTAAGAGTCTGATTTGAGCGGGTGTGCTTAGTTTCTTTGCCCTAAGCCGTGCTGGATCCCCTGGCACTCCCGTCCTTGCTTTATCACAGGGGTTTTCCGAGCCTGGGTGACTACAGAGGAGTTTTTTGGGTTTTTTTCAGCAGATTTAAAACTGAAAGAGCAGGAGCAAGGCCCTAGGACCGAGCAAGTCCCTGGCTCTGCCTGCCCCGCAGTCACTGCAGCCATGATACAGGAGCTGGCAGAGGTGTTGCTAACACTTTAGTGGGAACAGCTCGGGGAGGAATAACTGCCCAGGAGTTTACTCTGCTGCTCAGGCAGGTTTCCCAGGACTATACCAGCTTAACGCGACCTCGGCAATGCCAATACACGCCACGAGCAAAGTTACTCCAATATGGGCAGGTCTTCAAGGCTACTTTAATAGCAGTTTGGCTTGGGGCCCGATCCTGCACTTCCCAAGCACCCAAAGCTCCCTCCAGCTTGACTGTTTTCCTCGCTCTGGAAAGACGACCAGGCACTTGGGAAGACTTTGCTTGTTTGCCCACTTTGCAAGACCGCAAACTCCCCAAGCTGGAATTCAGCACGGAGAGGTCAAGCCAAGAGCCCAGATTCTTCTCAGGGTTGTTTGCAAACACTTGGGATTTTTATACTGAAGGCAAATTCCATTTCCCATCCTGCGGTTTGCAAATTTGAGGCGAGCTGCCTTTTTTGAGATGGGAGACTGCCTTCGGAAAGCAAAAGTGCCCATTGTATACAGCTGATTTTTGGCTGGTTGGACATTGCAAAGAGGACATTAAGTTCTTAGGCTAAAAATACAAGGGAAAATCTGGGCCTCGCCGTATCACTAGGATCTTTCCCGCTCGTTTCAGCAGGGTGCAGATTTTTCCCCCAAAAACCCTCATGGCAAAGCTATGGTACCCTGACTCCACAAACAATTCACACAGGCTGAATTTTGAATTGGATGGGGTTAATCCTATACGTAAAAGTTAGATTGAGGAGCAGAGCATAAGTTTCTCATCAGAGAAATGTTAGCAGGCAATAAGAGATTGTCTGGATCAACTTTAATGCAGCCTGAAAATGAGCTAAAGCATGTTCTGTCCCCGAAACACCTCTTGGAGAAAAAGAGAAGTCCCCACTGTGCATAAAAAAAGCATAAAAAGCAGAGATTGTTGTATGTAACAAATAAGAATTGCCACAAATACTCAAACTGAAATACCATGTTACGACTCAAGAAACAGGTAAAGCTATATCAGATATAAGCCTCTGTAATATTCCAGTAAGCACAAAAGCTATGTCCAGGATACAAGGGTGTACGTTCAACCCCGCTGCAAACTTTTCAAGTAACAAAAGCTTACTGCCTTGCCATCAGGAAAAGATCCCCTTCCTTTAAGATACCCGGAGCACTACAGGTCCTCTGGCGTTGCGGTTAATCGATCTGCTGAGCGTTCCCCTCCTTTCCTCTGCACTTTGTTCGAAACCCGAAATAGATGGGAAGGACTCTGTAGCACAGATGTGCAGCCGATAGAGCGCGGCTCCCCATCCCCTGTTCTTTTATTTTATCTGAGCTAAAGCGGCGGTGGAAATAGTTTAAGGATTGCACAGCAGATCTCCCGAAGTCCGCCTCATCTGCAGCTGCTTTATGGCAATATTCTCGTCCTGCCGGCCATCAACCGCCGGCGGAGCGGGGGGGAAAGGGAGTGGAAGGGAGCGGGAAAGAGGCGGAAAATCTGCCGCTGCTCAAAAGGCAGCGGCT